>NC_056734.1:385666309-385818809 GCF_019279795.1 Protopterus annectens | reverse complement strand
ATATAACCAACATGTCATATACAGACCAATTAAAAACCCTATCACTGTATTCAGTTTCCTACCAATTACTGAGGGGTATCTGTGCTAGACCTACAAGACTGTCTCTTATCCAGCTATGATGGAAATGTTGCATATTCACAAAAATAACTGTGCAAAGGTTACCCAGTCCAAAGATCTAGACCTGATCTCTGACATGAATAGATCATGCTGGAGAGACATGAAGCAGAGCCCTTCCCTGGCCATCTTCAAGCACAGTCTGGACCAATGGATGGGAAATCACAAATAAACTCCACGGGCTGTGCCATGTCCCTTATGGACAGAGATTGTCTGTAAAATTGTCAAAATCCTGGTTGCTGACCCTTGTTATCTTTCCCGTAGTGATAGAAAATTGGATAAAATCTATGTAAAACTAGATAGGCTTGTAAGGGCATATGAGCCCTTAGCCTATTAATCTACTATTAACCTGTGAACCTATGAAGTGAGGATGAGATTAAGAGTACAGCACTTGAAAAGGTTATCAGAGCTCTATAAGACTCCATTGTCCATTGTCATTAAGAGTCAATGGCTATAGTCAGATGGGAAGCTAATCAGCTGTACTGGATTATGTTTTAGATGGGTTAAAGGAGGACTGGAGTTTGTTATTACAGTGAAGATTAAAATCTCACAGCATAAATATCACCTAATTTCACCCCTAATTAAGAACCATCTCCATAGGCATAGATGGAGAAAGCCTTACTTTCTCTTCTTAGACACAATAAATGGATATTTTCTTCCACAGTGCCATTATGCTGACCTGTTATTTTCATTATTATCTGCTGCATTCAAGTATGTCTTTTACCCCCCACCCCACACAAAAACACTTTACTGTATTTATTTATTTGTTGCCCTTCTGTGTTTCAGGCATTATTTTTTACCATTTCAGCCCCTTCCTTGGTGTAGTAGTAGCCAGACTTTCATAGTAGAACCCATCACAGCAGACATGACTCCAACATGTAATTACAGCAATCATATGATATATTTAGTGTCCTTAAACAGCAACAACTCATCTGTTTTTTTGTTTGTTGTTTTTCTATTTAGAGTATATCTTTTTTTTTTCATTTTACTACAGTTTTGGTCCCTTGGTAAGATAAAATATCTGACCACATGGTGCTGACATTTCCATTCATTTGATTTATCAATTACTTTCCTGTCACTTAACTATTATCTCTGTTGCTTTTTCTCTTTTTCTACATCAAACAAAGTTGCTGTTCCACCCTAGGTATCATCACTGTTGTTTCTGTTAAGTAGATCACAGACTTGCTGACATCCTAGGCAAGGGTTTCTGATTTCCATATTTCTGACTGCCTCTGTAATCAGCCATACACATTTTATATAGGACACCATTTAAGGGAAATAGTTAAGTGAAGTGTATGATGGTTTATAGTGGCATTATCACCCCCCCCAGGCACCACATTTTCTGTACTTCAGTAAAACTGCAAGTATGTTTTAGAATTTCTCAGCTTCTAAAACAGTGTAGGTAATTTGATTTTGCATTTCTTCTTTTGAAATAAGCAAAATCTTTTTGTTTACTTTAGCTACGTCACCGGAAATTAAATGCATTCCTGACTGCTGTTGATTTTGTAAATGGTCTTGCCTTTATCACTGGGCCTTCCATAATCATTTTTAATGAAGTGAAAATGTGATGATAGAGGGTACTGCTGTAAGCTGTTTACAGGTATTATATATCTATGAAATATGTTGGAAGAGCTGCTCATACATAGAACCATTCCTAGTGTAGCTATGTTTTGAAGGTGCATTTTCCCTCCTGGAAATAGCAGACCATATAAACAAATAATTCTATTTAATCAGTGAGGTAATCTTTAGGTCGCAGTGGTGCAGCGGTTAGCATTGTCAACTCACAGCAAGAGGTTCTCCCGTTCGATTCTTGGCAAGACTGCCTTCTGTGTGGAGTCTGCATGTCCTCCCCGCAGTCGACTGACATTAAAGACATGCAGGTAGTTGCGAGTGTGAATGGGCATGCCTTTGTTGAAGGTTGGGCATTGGGCTAGCAACTCGGCACCGTAAAAATCCACTGCCAATCATGAGTGGACCGGAGTTTCACTGTGGCAACCCCTAACTGGGAAAAGCCGAATGTCTAGTAGTGAAGTGCTCACATTTACTGTAATGTTCTTTGTCTTCTAGTAGAACTAATCATTTTAATTCCATTTTCCTCTTGGTAAAGCCCTCATTTCCAACTGACAGATTTTTGAGGATTGAAATTCCACTGATGACTTACTGTTACTATACCTCCTATTCATTTTAACCATCTTGCTTTCTGGTGTGGTTGCAGAAAGCATCTTCCATTTAATTCCCAGACTGCATATTGCCCTTCAATAACATCTCTTCTTCTGCTGCCGTACTAAAAAAGACTTTTATCACTTGTATGTTTTCTCCCAAAACTTAGGTGCAGCCAGAATTGCTGTTTCTACTTTTCATAGACCCTGAAAGTATCCAGGCTCCATTCCTGCTTCTGGCAGTCAGTTCTCTTTTTTAAAACATCTTTTTCATCCTCCTTAATCCACTGGATTAAATACTCTAGTAAAATATGGACATGACAATCATAATTCTCCTTAAGTCTCTGGATTAAATACCCTGGTATATGGACATGCCAATCACAATTCTCCTTAATCCTCTGGATAAAATACCCTGGTATATGGACATGCCCATCATAATTCTCTTTAATCCTGTAGACTAAATACTCTGGTATATGGACATGCCAATCACACTTCACTTTAATCCTCTGGATTAATTATCTGGGTATAGGCACATCCCAATCAAAATTCTCTTTAATCCAGTGGACTAAGTACACTGATATATAGACATGCCAGTCATAGGTTCATAGGTTTGTACTAGGCTATTGGCCCTAAGGCCTATACAAGCATAGCCATAACAATTCCCTGGCTATTTCTTCCCATAATATTTACTTCCCTGGACCCCTGTCTAGCAGGTTGACTAATGTGATCTCCGGGGTGAATTTTCTCTCTCCCAGCCAATCGTCAAGGTTCCTTTTGAAGAGAGCCAAAGAGACACTCTGCTTGACATGCATGGGCAGTCTATTCCAGAGTTTGAGGAGTTGCTGGGTCAGGAACCTACTCCACCAGCATGTTTTATTCATTGTGATGACAAGGTTTAGATCCCTGGAGTGTGTGGCTCTGAGGGATTGGGATTTATTTAAGTGTAGCATGTCCAACAGCTCTGGGTTTGACATGGCCTTGTATGTTAAGCAGAGATCACCTCTGAGTAGACGATATGTGACAGAATATAGCTGGAGTTTTTTTTAGATGGTCAGCATGGGGCATCTGCTTTAGGCCTGTGATTCTTTTAGTGAGGTATTTCTGCAGCCTTTCCAGTTGTTGCAGATGCCTTGAGAGGTAGATACCAAATGGGGCATTGTATTCTATAATGGGTCTAATGAGGGATGAATACAGTGGGACAATGACCTCCTTTTTTCTGGATGAAAAGCCCTTAGTGATGAGGTGTGCCACATAGAAGGATTTCCTGACTGTTATGGCAATGTGGTTATCAAAGGTGAGACCACTATCCACCTGTGTCCCTAAGTCTCTTATCACACTTTCGGTGTTTAGTGTACTGCCACCTATGTGGTAATTCACAGGTACATGTTATTTTTCCCAAAGGGGATAACTACACATTTCTTGGCATTGAGCTTGAGCCCATGGCTCTGGCACCAAGCATCTGTTTCTGTAAGGCCCTTTTGTAGAATAGCCACATCATTTGGGGATTCAATAATGGCTCCCAGTTTGCAGTCATCTGCAAACTTTGTTAGCCAGAGTCCCTTAGTGTTGGCCTGTACTTCTGAGAAGTAGATGCCAAACAAGAGCGGTCCCAGGACTGAACCCTGAGGTACTTCACTTGTCACTTGTCTGGAGCTGGATTTGGAGTCGGCTACTTTTACAGTGTGGGTTTTGTCAGTAAGCCAGTTGGCAACCCATCGAGTGATGTAGGGATTAATGCCCAGCTTAGTAAGTTTATCTATGATTCCAGAGAGGGGGATGGTGTTGAAGGCCTTGGTGAGGTCCAGATAGCTGTGGGGACTGCCTTACCCTCATCCACAACTCTGGAGACTGATTCAAAGAAGTCAATCAGGCTCAGGAGATAAGATCGGCCCTTCATGAACCCAAACTGTGTGGGGTCCAGTGTTTAAAGGTTGCCAATGTCTTTGTTTATAAGTTCCATGATAATACATTCCATGGTCTTGCAGATCAAGATTGTCAGACTGATGGTACGGTAGTTCCCAGGATCCAAGGTAGATCCCCCCTTGTGGAGTGGGATAACTGTAGCTGTGCACCACTCAGTGGGCATGAAGCCTGAGGTGAGGCTATGATTAAACATGACACTTAGGTGAGGTGCTAGTTCATTTTGTAGTTCATGTAGTACACAGTCTAGGATGTCATCTGGTCCCATGGATGCTGTATTCTTAGCTTTGGAGAGTGCATTTTTCACCTGTGTATCCGTTATTACCAAAAGTTAGCAATCATTCGGTATTGAGATGGGCCCTTTAGGGGGTGAGAGGGGGTTGAAGTTGGCACTGAATCGATCTGCCAGGATATTGGCAATATCCTTGGGATCAGTATATTTAATGCCATTCTGTTGTAGCTCAGAGCAGATCTGAGCATTGCCATTTAGATTCTTGACATAACTATAGAATGACTTGTGGTTGTCTTTGGAATCTTTGGCAATTTTATTTTTGTAACTAGCTTTGGAGGATTTTATATGGGATCTCAGCTTCTTACTGAGGCTGGTAAGAAAGTTTTTTTGCATCCTGGGATTTTCCTCTTTTCTGCAACAGTTTCTTCCTTTTGTTGTAAATTTGCTTATGGCAGGGGACCACCAACTGCAGAGAAAAACTATAATTGTGTCAATAAGGAAGGGAGAATCCAGCAATCTCACTAGTAACTTCAGACTTATCATGTTACTTAGACCTCAGGTCATAATTCTGGGAAAAACAGAATTCTAGGCAACTCAATGACCACTTCTCATCATACCATATATGTTCCATTTAGGTGTACTGCCATGGTCAAGGTGCACATCCCTGATATCCTCAAAGTGCCTGACACCACTGACTACTGTTGGAAAAATTGTCCTCCATTGGAACTACAATGCACTCTTGCAGTGTTTCCAAGCCTATATATAAGAATTACAACAAAAGGGTAAAAATAGAATGGTGCTATCTCGTACCATTTTAAATATGTTTCCCGAGGGTCATCTTCTATTCTCTATATCTATGAATACCATGTGGCCACAGAGCTGCATAACAAAACTGAACCAGTATGTAGATGGCACTGCTCTGGATTTTACTGTTCCCATGCTGAAGGACATTAAAACTCCATCAGAGAAAAGCTTCAGTAACCTGAAGCTGTGCCTCATTGACAACTTGTACTAAGTGGTAACAAAAGCATGCATTCAATTAACAATGGTCAAACTGGGCTTATTTTAAATTGACAAGTGCAGGATAATATAATAAGAATACATGCATTAATAGACTTTGCAAATAAAAATAAAAAAGAACTTTCTGTCATTAGTCTCAATTTAGAAAAGGCTTTTGATTTAGTCGTACCTGTTTAAAACACTTAAAGTGTATACTTTCCCACCTGAGCTAATTGCATTAATTTCTAAGTTATACAGTGTGTTTATGTTAAAATAGATTATTTTCTTTCTATTTCCCTGAAGTTACAAGAAGGCACAATACAAGGCTGTCAATTATCACATTTACTTTTTGCATTAGGTATAGAACCCTTTGCTAATAGTATTAGATCCAATAAGAACATTAATGGTATCAATATAAAAGAAGATTCCAAATTAAAGATTTAAATCTTTGCTGATGATATTTTGCTAATAATAGGAAATATAGAGAATTCATTAGAACATATAATTAGTTCTATGAGTCAGTTTGAAGAAATCTAGAACTTAAGATTTAATCATAACAAAACAAGTACATTATTAAAGTTAAAAAAAAACATACAAAACATATTCTAACTTCAGTTTGAATATCAATCAAATGAAATACCTTGGTATAACCATTATGTCTAATAGTAAATAAATGACACAAACAAACTTTCATCAGATTGTTGAAAACATTTTAAGTTTAGTCACAAATTGGAACAATTTGTTCTTTACCATGGAAGAATGATTAATGCTGATTAAGATGGTAATTCTCTCTAAAATATTGTTTATCTTACAATCTTTAGTACTAGTCCCACCAAAAAATTGTTGAAGAAGATGAATAATATTCTACTTAAAATTTTAGGCATCATAATAAATCAAGAGTTTCCTTTGATTGGCACAGAAAAGGTTGGAATAATGATGGAATATGACCCCTGATATCCAATTGTATGCTATTTTATCAATTGTAAAAGTTATATTGTTGTGGATAAATTCATCTTATGATTCAAACTGGAAACAAATACATCAAAAAATGTTATTAATAAATAATAAATATATTACAACCAGTCATAAACAAATAGTCCCTAATAGTTTTATCTGGTTATTAAAATATTTTTGCATAAATGGAATTACACCGTCTTCTCAAATTCCCTATTTAAATAATGTCATTTCCTCTTTCCAAATGTTCACGCATTCTAACCATTGTATTAATGACATAATATTTTCTATGTTTCCAATTGCATAAACAAATGACTGTTTAGAAACTCATAACTTCAACAAAATGCTAGTATTGAAACAACAAAGTAACTTAATCTATTGGCAGCAGTTCTTAAATGGCATTGGTATATATACTGTTGAAAATGTAAGGTCCAAATACAATTGAGAGTCTGAGAACTGGTTAGTTTTACAAATATTTAGAGACTTTGTGAACACATAGATTGATAAGATATTTAACCTAGATGACAAACTGTTCCCTAAATTATTGGAATTCATAATAAATATCAGTAATAATGCAATGAAAAATAAATAATATTTGTCACAGATTTATAACATTCTTAAGTTAGATTTCACATAATTAGAAGATTCCTATTGGAACTACTCCTTAAAAATTAATAATGAAGATGTCTCTGAAGAATACAAGAAAATAACATTAAAATCTACAAATAAAACTACATCTTCATTATATTGGAACTTTTTCACTTGGAAATTTTTACACAGAGCTTTTGTCACTCCTAACAAAATTACAATTATGTACAAATCAAATAGAATTAAATGCTGGAGATGTGATTCTGAAATAATAGCTGACTGGGTGCATATGATATGCGAATGTGAAGTCATCTCCCCTTTTTGGAAAGAAATGAATAACTTCATTCAAGCTCTATGCTCATATAGATGTAATATTTCTAAATCTTTAGTTTTATTTAATGCTCCAATTCCTGAGATAAGTCCAAAAACCCAAATGTCTCTTCTTTGTTCTATTATTGCTATAGCCAGACGTAATTACTAAAAACTGGAAAAGTAAAGTTACCCCTCTACTGTTGGATTTATTAGTATGACAAAAATTGTTTGCATCAGCGAATTGCTTACTACAAAGATGAGAACTTTTAATATTACACATTCATATAACGCTTGGCTTAAACTTAAAGACTTACTTGAAAAATATTAATTGTTTTTGATATGTACAATTTTGATGCATTGATCAGCCGTGGACCTATATAAATAGTTATTTGTATGTTTTATAATTGATTTGTTTATTTATTGTTTTAAAACCAAATAAAAAAATGTACATTCAGTGAATGTGTCTTGCTATTTAAAATAACATTTTTAACCATTTTACTATGCATAGTGTATGCCATGACTATGCAACCTGTGTCATCAGCAGTAACCACGCTCAGCTGTATGCAGTTAGTACCCTTGATCATAACCAAATGTCTGAGAAGCAATGCCTCATTGTTAACAACTATTAACCTGCTGGATTATCATCTAGTACATAAAGCTTGCATTGCAGTAATGTGACCTAGACCAGGGCACTTGAATGCTGATTTCCAGGCATATAATATCTAGAAAGTTAGAAGCATAAAATATGTGTACATAGTAATTAGACATACTATTCCCCAAACACAGTGAACATTCATACTACCACTGAACCAAAATATTACTTTAGCAAAGCAAAGCGTTTTAAAAAATGCCAATCACAAAAAGCATACCAAATAAGTATTATACATGTCACTGTGGGTGCAGGTCAGGAGAAAGGACACCAGAGACTATTTTCATGTAACAAATCTGGATTGCATTTCAGTCTCAGTTTGCAAATTTATTTACACATTGCTCCTATGGCCCAGTTTTCCTCTGTCATATTACAAAACGTAGACAGGAAAAGAACTGATATGTTTTGGTAAAGTGATATATTACACAGTTTATAAATATTACAGGGTAAAAATACGTAACCAGTCAAAAACTTATCTTTCTAAATAAATATACTAAGGCACTATTTTATGGGACTGCTACAGTATTTGGTTATTAACTCTATAATGAGGTATATTGGCATTGATTTAGAGACTTCCTAGCGTGCTTATGTCTGTTTTAAATACTGCATTCTATTTTCTTAGAACTGTATGGCTGCCAATATCAGTCAGAAAAACATTCAGCATTATGTTTTCACTTATTCCTGGTTAAAACAACTAAGATGACGTTATAGTCAAATAACATCTAAGTGTCTGTTTAGCACAAGGACACAAAATGTTGCTGACACATACACAGCTGTGTTTAACCCCTGGCATCTTGCTCTTCTTTTAATTGTGACTGCACAAACAAACATGCCTCTAAATCCAAACATTTTTGTGACCTGTGTTTAAAATAATTGCAAAAAATGTTTACACCATACTGCAGTTATAATTCTTTGTCCAGCATGTTAATTGTCTGCATAAGAAAAAACAAAGTGCACTGACTATTGGCAGTGATGGTTACGAATGGCATGGAGCTTTATGATTGCACTCTGAGACTATTACTTGTATTTTAAAGGGCCCATTCACTATGTATGGCAGTTCAGTATTTCTGTTCTGTATTCTCTCTGCTCATTAAGACAGATCACATCAGATACTAACATCTAAAGCAGTCAGTCCTCACGATCATAGTTCTACTGTCTTTTTGCAAATCACAGTGTGCAGATCCTTTTAGACCTTGTTACCAGTTTTATTCTTTGAGATACAGTAATTTTTGGAACTTGTCTTTCATTATTTATTTTCCATTTACTGGAATGTATGCTGTGTACAAACATGCAGCCTAAAGATGTCATGTGCACATTGTGGTTACCTGAGGTCCTCTAACTATGAACCACTGGCTTCTACTCCCAGCAGTCCTCTGCATTTCTTTACATGTCTTTCCTGTGCTGCCTTAAACATACCATGCATTACAAGTTTGTGCACCTGTTACCCATGCTGCAGACGGGAACCTATGCTATCAGCATAAAGGATACTAAGGAAGCCAATGCCATGCACTGTTTTACTAACAGAAACTGCTTTGGGATAAATTTAAACATGCTTAAAATATGTTAAATATAAAACAGAGTTGGTTGCTAATATGTGAAAGAAAATTAGGACAACAGCTAAGGGTGAATGCAATGTCTGCAGTGGAGTATTTTCAATTCAATCATTTGACACAATTTTAAGAGGGAAAACAAGGAATAATTTGTTTTATTGATTCCACGGTGGTGGTGCTGCGGTAGCGTTGTCACCTCACAGCAAGACGTTGTCCCGTTCGAGTCTCAGCTAGAGCGTCTTCTGTGGAGACATGCGTGAACGGGCGTACCTTCGTTGAAGGTTGTGCGTTAGGGCCGGCAACTCAGCACATAAAAATCAACTGTCAATCATTAGCGGACCGTGGTTCCGCTGTGGCGACCCCTAACCGGGAAAAGCCGAAAGACACAACATTGATGTTTCCAGTTATTAATCAGGTCTGGCCAAATGTGCAGAGCCCATTTAGGGGGTAGGTCTGCAGAAATGTACATGATAGTTGCAACTGGTAATATGTTAGTTATTATACTGAGGTAGGGTGTTTTTCTACCTGCTAGAAAGGGTCAGGGAATTCTTCTGTCCCACATATCCTTCACCTTATCAAGCTAAAGCCAGGCAGAAAAGATGCCAAATTGGAAATGAGCCATGAAGTTGAAAAACACAATGGTAGGCAAAGCTGAGGAAAATGACTATCAGAGTACATGAGCCATAAAAAATGCACAGCTGACAAAATTGTCAAAACCATGAGATACAGAACAGTAGGAAAGACAGCAGTAATGTTAGGTGGTATTATTTTTTTCTAACTGAGCTGAGAATGATTTAATGACCAGCTATAGACATGAAACTGGCCCAAAATGATTACATCAAAAAGAATGTAGACAAATGTCCAAAATGAATGAATTCATTTTAAGAAGAGAGGGCCATCTTGACTAACGTGACTGTCACACCATATTGCCCTTCAGAGTGAATACATTGTTGGTTATAGGTCTTTATCATAAAAATTGGAACAGATACTAATCTAGTTTTGCCCTAACAGATGCATGATCACAGTGACAGAAAAGTCAGAGCAATAATAAATGAAGATGCCAAATGATAGCAACAATTCTGTACAGGCCTTTCTGGACTTATTCAAGAAGACAGTAAGCTGAAGGGTACTTTCCTCCAAAAGATGAAATAAACCAGCACATGTTCAGTTTTTCTGGGTCAGTTATTCAGACCCCATATCTAGGTTCAGAGTTTTAGAGGTTTATACTAAGGCAGTCATATGTTGATCATTGTATGCTTAGCCAATAATGTCATAGAAGAATTATTGTTGAAGGTGAGCTAATAGTTCTGATTTAATTTGGATAAAAGTAAACATTGTCCGGTTGGATTATGCTAATAAGAAGGGAAATAGGGAGAAGCTGAAGAAAAGGGAGGAACAGAGAGGACTGATGTGGGAAAAAATGTAGTTTGGTATATTTAAAATAATGCATCAATGGTTCCTGTGATGAACTTATGGGATCCGATCCATTCATCTAATGGAAATGTGAATGTTCTTAGGGTTTTACAATGTCTAATATGTTGGGGTATTTAGTTGGATAGGGAGATGCTGGGTGATAAATCTATTCCTGAATTAGGACTTATTGACATTGTGGTGTAACAACTAGGTCAATGGAACATGTGTTACCTGATGAGCTTTGCTTTTTTGAGGGAAAGGAGGTACAGTAAACAAGGTTTAATGTATCTTGGAAGACAAGGCAAAGATAATGTCACAAGAATCTACAGCCCACAGATAATAAGAACATTTTTTGTCTGTCCAAATAACATTGTATTCTTTTGCTTAGAAAACACTGGAGTCTTTCTATTTGGGAGATGTATATATGCCAGATAAAGGGGTCTATATCACTTTGTTTAATAGTCTATTCAATGAATGACTATTCATCGAACCAATTAAACAAAAACTCATTTTAGTGAACGATTGTTTCAGCAAATTATTTCACAGGAAAAAAACTACTGGGCCAGCTACCAACCACAACAAACACTACACAATTTAAAACTCAACAAAGTGTGGGGCTTTGCCACCCACACACCCAATAGCCCCCACACACACCCCCAACTAAATATACCATCTCCAAGATTGCACTACAGTGGGTAAAGGGGCAAATTCCTGATGATGGACAACTACATCTTTGCCTGTGAAAAAATTCACTGAAACGATCGTTTGCTAAAATGAGTTTTCACTTAAGTCGGCTCGATGAATAGTAACTCACTGAAGAGACTATTTGCCAAAGTGATATAGACCCTAAATAAAATATTGTACTCTATAATGGGGTGAATGAAGACAGAGCAAAGGTAAATTATGATAGATAGGTATTTGGATGAAAACCTACAACACATGAGATAAGAGCATTAGAAGGATTTCCTGACAATACTGGAAAGATGCAAATGTAAGGAATATTAATTTCCTGTGTGATTTATTAAATCCAAGATCATGTTGTCAGTCTTAAGCAGAATTCCATTTATGTGATAGTGTGAAGTTGCAATAGTTTTACAAAAGATGATTTAACTACATTCCTTTGCACTTATTGTAAGACATGGTTTAGAGCACCATTTATTAGTGTGATCATAGCCTTGGTCGAATATCAGTGGTCTGTCACTTTGAATGATTCCTAGCTTTCAGTCATCTGTGAATTCAGTTAGCAAAATGTTATCTCCATTTGCAGGTACTTCAGAAACATAGATTCCAAAGAGCATTGGGCATAAGACAGAACACTGAGTGATTTTATTTTTTAGCAGTGGGTTTGATTAATTTTTATAGGCCGAGTTCTGTTGGATAGCCAGTTAGCAATCCAGCAAGCTACAAAGGGGTTGATGCTTAGTAGGATTTGCATATTTGTGATGACAGAGAGGAATGGAATCAAATGGCGTGGTTAAGTCTACATACACAGTGTAGATGGAATGTCTTCATCTAGGGCTTTGATGACTTCTCTGAAGACACTAGTAAGATTAAGAAGGCATGATCTACCCTTGACAAAAACCAAACTGAAAAACAACTGAAATCTGCAGATCTTGTATGTACTTAGTTCTGCAGTAATTCATACCATATCTTTAAAGATCGTGTTAATGAGACTGGTAGGCCTATAGTTTCCTTGGTTAGTGGGGGGCCACCCTTATAGAGGACGATGACTGTGGCAATTCACCACTCTTTGGGTACATATTCTTTAGGGGGACATAGAAGAAGATATTTAAGAGATGTCTGGCTAGGCCTTTAGCATAGCAGTAAAGAGTCAGGTATGTCGAATGGCAGAGGGCATTTGATACATAGTCAATACTGATGGTGAGTGGATTTGATCTGAACTTGTATGAGTAGACTGAGGCTATAGTAGCTGGAATGAAATTAGAGTTAAATTTATTAGCGAAGGTATTAGCTATGGATTCAGAGTTAGTACAGGTAGTTACATTTGCAATCTGCTCAGTGAATAGCAGGGTATTATTGCAGGTTTTGTGTACATAGCCAAAAATGCCTAATGGTTGTCCTTAGTGGCAATTGTGTGCTCATAGACAGCTTTAGTGTTTCTGATGGCATTCTTGTTTTCCTTACTAATTTGGTGAAGTTTTGTTTTTATGAGATGGGAAGAATCAAGATCATAAAAACTCTATAAGGGGTGGGTCTGTAGTAGGGACAGTAAGAACTTGGTCCAGGGGTCTAAGTTAGATGATGTCAAGAAATGTCTGGCCATAGCATATAAAAAACTGTTAGATATGTCGATGGAGCAGCTGACATTTGGTAATTAAAGTGTCCTAATAACAATTGTCCAGTTAGACTTCAAGCTGGGAGAGCATATTTAGGTATTCCACGTGTTCCCCAGCGGACCTAGCGGGAGCTTGTAATGATCATTGAAGTCAGAAATTGTTTTACTGAGTGTTATTTGGACTTTTACTAAATCAAGGGTGAGGTGATTTGGGCTGAGATGCATGGGAATGTGATGGCTAATAAACATGGGCATGTTCCTGCCACTGCTCGTAGGCTTGAGTGAGTGATAAGCCATGGAGGTCCACACACTTTGTCGCTACAAGCGGTTCAAACCCCTCATAAGCAGAGTATGAATATATATGTCAAACACTTTGTCACTACAAGTGGTTCAAACCCCTCATAAGCAGAGTATGAATATATATGTCAATCTGCAGCATTTATATGTATAATTTTGCATGTTAGTTAAAGCTAGCCCTGTTGGCATTTATTATAGTTAGAGTTAACACTGCAGCATTTAATCTTTTAATATTAAGATATGTTACTGTAGAATTATTAAACTGTGCCTGCACTGATTTTTATGTTTTATTAGCAAGGGAAACTGATTACAAAATGTACTCTTCAGAGCATAGTTGCATGATGACAGGAAGCAATGTTAACACTGAAGATGATGTGTTTTCCCAACAGTTTAAGTACGGAGTGTGCCAGAGTGATGAAATATCAAACTGATCTTTTCCAGAAGTCTAGCTCAAGAGAAAATACCTATAAAATATGCAACATCAGAATAAATCAGCAGACATTAAACATACAAGGTAAAAGGATCACAAGCCTAAGCTGAGTTTTTCTTCAGGATGTTGAATGTTTGTGTACATCCAAGCCTGACAGAAACTCTTAGACTGACTAATGACAAAATCAGTTTTGCTATTGCTGATACCTGTCATCAGAGGGAGTCCCTGTCAGCAGTAGAGATTTATTTTTCCTTTGTAGTGGCAAACCATAACTTCTGTGAGATTATTTGTGAGTGTTCCACAGAACATTAAAGCTTGTAAACATCGTATAATAAATCATTTAAGCTATTGCTGCTAGTGTCCTGTGACTGCTTCTATGTCATCTACACTGGAATTAACTGCCTCAGAACTCTAGTACTGAACTAATTAGTCTGAAATATAAGGAGCTATTTATGTAGACTGAATTAGGTTTCAGTAGGTACATAACTATATTCTCCAGGTAAAGGAAAGTTTGCAAGTTCGAAATTTATGCCTCTGAGGCTTCTTGTGTTGAGCAGAGTAGCCTTGACACCTATCAGGCTGAAATGTCTAATAATTTCACTTAGCCTAAAAATAATATGTAAGTATTAATAATAAGTATAATGTTCGCTCTGACTGATGTGCTGCTTTTGTTTATTATTTTTTTCTCCTCAGCATCTGTGGGTTTATGTTTATGGGCAGGATCCCAGACATATGCCCCCAGTTTGTGTATGTAAATGCATCTCTCACAGATGGACTTTGTGTTAGTTAATAATAGTGGCTTGACAGCAAACATGCAGCATTTGATTCAAGATGTGTAGGGAGATTAGGCCGGTCAGTGGAATAGAACTATCTGTGCCTCCATAACTGGTGTCTGGATAGGTAAATGAATGTAATTGTTGAATATGCTAGACCCACTGGAGGTAATAGGTTAGTGACTTGGGTTAGATTAAAGTGGACAGCAGTGGTTGTCTGCTGGAGTAGTAGTGGTTTGAGACTACTCAGTGAATGAAACAATAGTCTAGGGACTAAGTGAATTTAAGGTAACAAAGGAAGATAGATAAGAATAATGTGATAATACTGGATTTAGATGAACATAAAAAGGGGAAAGCATCTGAAGTGCAACCTAATAATGAGGGTACCAGCTCAATGCTAAAAACGTCTAACAACTGATATGAATGTAAAAAATAAAAAGCCACTCTGGTTTATGAAATGGCAATAAAGTAGTCAACAATTAGGCACCAGGAGAAATAAATTACACTACTAACAAGTGAGCATGTGCAGTAGGACAGTGAACAAAGCAACACCACCTAAGGGCTGAGACAGGCAATGACGAGCAGCAGGTACTAAAATGGGGTTCAGTTAATAAGGCATCAGTCAATAAGCACACATTGAATATGACAAAGTACAAAACAAAATGACAGCAGAACAGCCAACAAATAAGCCACGTACTAAAATGGGGTACAATTAATAAATCACTTAACAATTAAATAAATCTAGTTTGAAAAACACACAAAGCTGCTTTGAGTTCTAAGGCAATAGCCAAGAGGCTAATGAATATACAGATATGCAGTTCAGGTGTAACGATAAAATCAGTCACAATAATGCTACTTAGTGGTAGCTAATGAAAAAAAACAAAAGGCAGTGAAACATATCATCTACAGCAAGGATGATAGATGAATGAATACAAGTCTTTGCCCACTCACAGCTATTTTTTTTAGAGAACAGTGAGATTAATTAATTTGTCATAGGGAATAAGATCAAATGAAGTTCCTATTATATGTTACTATTATTTAAGTTTTTGTTTTTGTCATTACAGAAAATATTCCATTCACTCATTGTGCCTTTTAACACAATGGTTTGAAGGCCATGGTGTTTAGCACATATTTTTCAACAGATTATGCCACTGTCATCATAATTTACACACCACCACGTCTGACAAATTTTTAAGCAAAGTCAGGTTCAGTGTGCTTTACACAATGAATAGTGTGATGTCATTACACACTTGCATTTCAAAGTATGATGTAGATGTAACTGTATAGTCGGGTACTTTCTCCTCATTTGTTCAGCCTCTATGATGAAATTCAGGCTCAGTGTCTAAAATAAATGGCTTTTATCAAGGTTTCAGAAAAAACACCATATCTGATTTATAAATAAAAAAAAACGCATGCCTCAGATATGTGAAATGTGTTCCCCCCAAGCTACTGGCATTTATATGTGTTGACATCTTTCTGTTTAGGGTCATATGGATAAGGCAGCAGAGGGTTTGGTCATACTAGGCCAGGTGAATGTATAAACCTCAGTTGGTCTGGTAATGCCTTAGGTTCTGTTGAAGTAGTTACCCAGCCTTTTAGTGCTGAGTACCACCATGTGTTTTGTCATCATGAGCATGGTTAAAACAGCATGGTGGTAATATAAAAACTTGACCAAAATGTTCAGCCCAGCAGTAGAAGTATGACTTTTCCTGCACTAGGAATGTCTACTCACTACACCAATGCGATACTGCACTGTTGGGTACACAAGGAGTAGAAAGATAATTATTATGCATTCATCACTCAGGGTTAACACTGCGGCTAAACTGGCTGAAGAAGGCTTGGCCGATCTGTTTGTTAAATGGCACAAGTACCTTTATAGTTGCATTAATAGGTGTCTCAGTGCTGATATTGGCAGGACTGCATGTAGAAAAATGTTATTCAGAGAAGCTTTGACCACTGAATGTTCTATCACTGAATGTTCTATCACTGTAGATACTGTAGCTGAAAGAAGGTAAAGGAGTAGGTGGGATAACGCACTTCAGAGAATACTGGGTGGGGGATCTGGATCGGCACATGGGTACAAGGACATAACATTTGTGGAGAAGCAGATATTTTTAATGCATTCATCTCTTAACCAAGTAAACTCATTAGACACTAGTGCATTTTTAAAACAGTAGCCCAGAACACCATCTGGGTAAGTGATGCATTCAGTGTTGCTCAATTTGAATATGTAAGTGGAGAGAAAGTTGTTTGTTTCCACCTTGTGTCGCTGTATATTGATGATAAAGCAAATTAAATTTTTTGTGAATAAATAAGGCTATTTGATGAAAATTTGTAAAATTGTTATGAGTGAAGCTCAACATTTGAATGATGACAGACAATATGAAGATTGCACAAGAAGAAATGTCTAATGACAAGAATCCAGAAGAGTGACCCCCACCGTAGCATCGTGTTGCATAAGTTAAAAATATTTACTCAAATGTTAAAGAAGCAATGAGGGTTTGGAAAAAGGTGAAATCAGGTTAGTGGTAATTATTCAGAATGTTGGCAGGATATATAAAAAAACAAAAGAGAGTCGGTGCTGATGAGCTTAAGTTTTTACATGATCAGGAGGGCAACCTGATGTATTTTAAGCAACAGGTGACTGCCGTTTGTAGGTCATGTTAGGGGAATATACATCATGCAAATGTAAATGGAAGCTGTCTTTTTCTGAAGTTCTGCAAGTGTTTTCATTTGGTGGAATGTTAACTTTTACTAATGCAGAGTAAGTAATGGCTAAATTAAGAGAGCTGGCAGTGTATCAATGTCATGAAGTGATACAGCCATGTTATGTAGGGATTTCAAAGTTGAGTGACTCTGTAAGCTTAGTGCAAATGGAAGAGGCGTAGAAGGAGCATCAGGAATCATATGGAAAAGGAAGACTGATTTTTATGCAATGCATCATGGGAAAGAAGGTATGGGAGTTATAGTATCTCTGCTTAAGTAATAAGCATTACCAATAAGAGTTTGTCAAATCTTGATTGTTGTGGTATGTTCCAGATGAGCTGTCATTATGGAGGTATGATCTATCTTTGGCAAAATATAACTTTAAAATTAACTGTAGATGCAAAAAAGGAGGTTGATTACAAGAGATGCTATACATGCAGAATAAAGTAATTAAGTACCCCACTCCCACCATTCATTCTGTTTTTGCTTAGTTTCATGTATTATTAATAGATGATATAAGTATCTTTTGGTATTTGATAGATACCAGGGCAGCCCACAATCCAAAAGCGATTAAGTAAATAGTTTATTTATTATTAAATAGTTGCTTTGGTTGATACTTAATACATAAGACAGGGGCAGCAAATAGGGCTGCTCTCATTTTGTTTTTGTTGGGTCCATTGAAACTACCATGAAGAGTATAATGCTGGGAAAATCTACATATAGGATACTGTATTCATTTCTTTAGAGTAAGTGCAGCTCCCACAGAAGGGTTGATTCATTAAATAATCGTAATATGATATAGAAAATGTAGTGGCTTTAAATGCAAATGCTTCAATGTTTAACCAGTTATTATTCTCCAAAATTCTTCCGATTTATGTGCTTTATAACCTATGAGAAAGCCATTTCTAAACAGCAGTTTTGCATATATTATTAGATCAATACTACAGAATGGATAAAGTTGTTCATTCCCTGAGTCACAAAATGCGTTTTAAAATTCTGTAATTGTGTAAATATTAATGGACTCTAAATGCGTGGCACCTATGTGATAACCATCAATATCATGAAGGTGGTTTATAACACAGAATTGAATGCATGTTATGTAATCCATGCCATTAAGAATGAAAATTAGTTAGTCTGTATATAATATATGTATAGAACCTTGTTGTTAGTGGATATTTGGGTGAGAATAAAGGTGTAAGGAGATCTAGTGGGGATGGCAGAGGGGACTACTGAGTATAATATGGTTTGTATGAAAGTCTCTGAAAGAAGTTACAATAGTGAAGGGGAGGGGAGTGAAATCACTGATACCAGTTTAACTCTCAGGATTAAAAAAGAAAGACAACATAGAAACTGAAAGGTTTTGATGAGGTCAGTGATCATTTATAAATATGAACTAAGAAGAAACTTGTGAGACCAGATTCTCCTGTTAGTTTTCTGATGGGTGAAGTATATACAATGCTTGGCATCAGTGTCATGATGGACTACTAACTTGAGTGTTTTGGAATGGTTTGATAGTGAAAACTGGGTTAAACAGTAATTATATGCTAGTGCTGCATTCTGCATGCACCCTAAATGAGAATCATCTATAGTACTTATTGGGTCCAGAGTTAGACCGCTCAGATGGAGTAAAGAATTATGGGTGGAATGCTTAATTATAATATGGGAGTGTGGCAACAGAGGCAGGCACAGGTTTGCATCATCATGTTACCTAAGAGAAACAGGACATAATGATAGAGGGATACAAATAGGTGGGACAGAAGTACCTAGGATGACACCGTAATGGGTTGCATTAGTAATGGAGAAGAGGAACAAGAGCACCAAGATCGATGTAGCAATATAACTGGCTTGATTATACATATAATGAAAAATGAGAAAAGAGAAGGAATAGTGTAGAGAAAGCTTCCTGCTGCAACAAAATAGCTACCTTTTCCACCAACCTCCCTCATAGGACCCACCACTGCCGTAGATTAAAGTAATTAAATTGTCTTGACTTACACAACTACCTAGCATATTAACAACTAACTACAGCACACAAACTCATTCATCATCCAGAGAAATACTCTGTACTACAAAGCGTATTACTGCTCTACTGTCCAGCAATGGACCTCTGCTCTATTAACAAATTCATATTATTTACAAATAATTAAAATAAAGTTTCAGGAGACTTACTCTACTCCCAGTAGATTGCCAAACTCTGGAATAGTATTCTCACACAAATAAAATTATCCGGCAAACTCGGTAGTTTTAAACCACTGCTTAAACAACATCTTAACCAGTCCTGGTCCTGCACATGTTCATCACAAGGTTAAGACTTTGTGTTCATTGTACGATACTCTCCAAATACTCAAACAGAATACTCTCAACCTCTCACTGAAATGACAAAACAGTTTTTATACATAACTGCTACCTGTACAATCCACATTGGCATTCTCTTTAGTAACTTCCACTTCTGTCAAATCTTAGAATGTATAAATGTAACTACTGTTTGTGTATAAATGTAAATAGAAATGTAACTATTCTGTGTTTAACTGGAACTCAGTGTAATGCAATGTAAGCAAAAGAAGCTTTTCTCCGCGGGCCTCCGCTGAAAATGGGTATTACCTAGTCAAACTTTCCCAGTAAACAAAGGTAAATAATAAATAAATAAATAAATACAATAAATAAATAATGCATTTAATCTTGTTTTTGGTAAGCTGCATCCATCTGTTTGGAAAGATCAGTGGAATATGGCATCATATTCAATTACAGATATGAGTTTTCAGAGTCTGTACTTATAAAGGTTGATGCCCTTTACAAGATATAATGTATATTTTAATAGTACCATAGCAAGAAAAATATGATACCAAGATGAGTGTGAAAAATATTGAAACAAATTCCTTAACTGAAGAATGAAAAGGTATGTTGTTTAATTTGCAACAGCAGTGGATCGTATTCAGTAATTTGGATATATGTTTTTGTACTGTATGTTTATAAAAATAATAGCAAAGATTTGTTTTCAACACAAAATTAATGTGCAAGAAAAAATGAAGGAATCATATCCAGGACTAGAGGATGAAACATTTTGTCAGCTTATATCTCTGTGCAAGATTTCCGGAATCTCTGGATTTGTAACTGAAAGCCAAGCATGTGCAGCTAGAATGGCATATTAAAAATGTAGACATGGGTTTAGGTTACATGGCCAACAACAAGTTGTTCAAAACATACTACTACCTAAAAGAAGACATCAGACAATAGAGATGAGAATGGCTGAGGTTACACCACTTCAGGAAAAATGCTAAAACCCTTTTTAGGGTCTTTTTTTACCATCTTGATTTTTAGCCCATACCAATATTTCAATCAAGTTGTTGGCTATATATATCCAACTCCTCAGAAAAACATATGCAGTTATAGTAACACTGAACATTCAGCACACTTTAACGATAAAGTAGATGGATGCTTCTGTTTGCCTCTGCATACTGTAATTTGAGCCTGGTGGTTTCCTTTTATTATAAATAATTCATAGATTTGTGGAATATGGCATACAGTTTTTATTGTTTATGCTTAATCTAATAGTAAATGGCTGATAAGAAGAATTAAGCAAAACTAAAATAATATTGTGATTGTTTTATTTATTTGTTTGTTTATTTGTTTCACATTTATTTACCTGGATAGTCTGACTGGGGTCCAAGGAGTTTATTTTCAGCAGAGACCCAGGGAGAAAAGCTCCAACGATAAATGATCTATTATAACAATATTATTATCTATTATTATAACATTATTAAATTGTACAGGTTGGTTTTCATTTACACACAGCTTGTTTTGTAGCTGTGATGTAGCTTATATTACTTTCTGAAATACTTTCCAAATTGTTTTCTTGAACTGTTATACTGACAGAAGTACAAACAGTTCAAACGGGTAGATGTCCCCTTCTTCAAACATTTTATCTGTGGTTGTACGTGTTCCTTCCACTTCTATGGAACCATGTTACATGCCATATAAAGCAAAATACTTCTCTTACCCTATTCAAATGTAATTTGGATAACTGGATGGGTAACCACAAATTCATCCCCGGTTTTGTACTTTTGTTCATCATAGATGGGGGCAATAGTGCAATCTACCAGCCTACCTTTGTTCTACCTGTATTTGGGTTATTTGCACACAAAATATAAGAGCTAAAAAGTACCATGGGTAAGAAAGGCTAAGCACATTAAGATCCTCATAAATCAATAGCCTAATAAATTCCTATAACTCTATGAAACTGCTGGGCCATTACAATAACATGAAGTCCCCTGCCTACTTTGTGACTTTACAATTATGAGTGCTCTTCACACATAATTAATAAAAGGGATTGGGTAAATATAGTTAGACTGAAATACTGATAACAGATACTGCAAGAGAAAAAAAACTCTTAAATGGAAATGAAACAATTATGCTGTTACTAAAAGGGTATAGACTGAACTGATTGGCCAAGCAGCTGAATGACCGTGTGTTATGAAATACACAGTGACTGTTGCATCTGATATGTGGCAGAAATACAAGCTTAAAGGGAAGCAGACTTCTCAAAAAAGAGTTCAGAAAACGTATTGTATGGAAAACTGTTTCAGTGTAGATAGGGAGGAAATAATGAAAAAAATGTATTCTGGTACAGATACAGGTGCAGAGTCTTTTGCATTTTTATTAAATTGCTTATTTTTAAATACTTTAATTATTTATTAAGTCAGTGATCATAGTTTTCTTCACATGATTTTTTTTACATTCTTTTTCAACCCCATTATCAGCTAACCATCCAAATATAGATCTATATTACTCTATTATTCATCAGCCCATTCATTCCTGTTAGGACATCATCTAAGCAACTGTCAGGGTATTTTAGTTTATGGCCTAAGTCTCTCCCTCTGGCAGCACAAGTGTACACTGGTCAATGACCTATTACACTTTCTTCTTTCAAAGTTCATGGCCATCTTGCAGCTGGCATAGCCAAGCACACGTCCCTGACCCATATGCTACACTCTGCACTCCTGCAACATTGTAGCACACTGAACTACCTTCCCTCTCGCAGGATAGACAACCTCACCAGTCAGCTCTCAGGATGCTAACTGAACCTAGGTGTGTGTGTGTGCGTGTGCGTGTGCGTGTGTGTGTGTGTGTGTGTGTGTGTGTGTGTGTGTGTGTGTGTGTGTGTGTGTCTGTACTTATGTCTGTCTGCCTGTGGCTGGGGAGGTATACATCATATACTCTGTTGTATTAATTGAAGAAAATTTGCTTTGTGGAAAAACTCTGCTTAAAGCAGTGTATTATTACATAATAATAGGAGCCTTGAGGCCATTGCTGAGATATAATGATAGATAAAACCTTTTTAATATGAAATATCAATAAGCTGTGAGGGGAAGGTCATAGTCAAGAAAGTTAATGGCTGTCTGAACAATGTGAACAAAATGAGAAGATTGTGAAAGAGTTTACGCAGTTTTTAAGAACTTTGTTCTCAATTAAATGAAATAAGTTAAATATACTTTGAACAGTCCATTAGCATTCATACAGTAAAACGTCAGTCTATAATATCAACAAAGAATTTTTAAATACAAAAAGTTGATATGCCTATTGTAATTTAAGATCTATCAAAACTCAATGAGAAATAGGTTACTAACAATAAAAATACTGTAAAGTGAAAACAAAAATAATCTACCTTGAATTAAAGCACTGATCATCATGAAGGAAAGCATCTGTGAAGTTAACATCACAGCTGTCATCACTCTGGGTACAGTGCACCTGTTAGAATTCATTACTTGAGGTTTTGCCAGTCAATGATAAATAGCTTTAAATACTCCTGTATACTGTCGACTAGTACTCTCCACCATTTATCTCCCACTCTGTCTCTCTGTCCCTCACTCATACACCATACACAAGCGCACACACACACACACACACACACACACACACACACACACACACACACACACACACACACACACACACACACACACACACACACACACACACACTTTCTCTGTCTCTCTCTCTCTCACAGTTTCTCTACCTTAATCTCTGTGGTGAGGAAAATACAAAGCTCATGCATAAAGTTATTTGAATGATATGCTCAGCACTGTTAAAACAACAGGCCTTTGAAACCACAATTTATCAGCTGTTCTCCTAAACTAATGCAAATCCAATAATTTCTTTACAGGTGATGTCTACCATTTAAATGTATGTTTCTCTGGACCACATGCATACATTTATAAACCTTCACAAAAATATGATCATATGAGGTACAACAGGTCTGACTGGAGTGGCATTGTATTACCCACTATGAGCTACATTCATTGTTCTCTTACTGCTAATTCATTTTCTTGTGAAACATTTGGCTGTTACTGGATCATGACTGAGAAAATTATCAAAAATGCTACTAATTTATCCATTGTATGATATAACTCCTTGCCTCCTCTAATACAAGGAAACTTAGAGAGGCAATGGAGGACAGAACCATAGCTTCATTACCTGGCATCCTGTGCAGTTGCTCAGACTGACCCCCCCCCCCGCCCCCAACTTGAAGCGGAGGAGCAAAAAAAAAAATATTCAAAGCTGAAGATCCAAACAAATCACATCTGCTCTAAAAGTTTAGTATAATGCTTGCTACAAAGATTCAGAGTTAACAAGCAGCCTGTTATAGTTCAGTCACCACACAATTAGAGCATCAGAGCTTCAGCCATGTCAGCAGATGCAGCATCATTATTCATTTATGATGTCATGCTATCCTTGCAGCTTCATAAAGCAATGACGGTATTACACTCTCACACTGTTGGCAACTGATCATGCTCCCCCAACAGCAGCTGCTTTCTTTGCCCCACCCTTGCTATGGCTCTGGTAGCGGATATTAAGCATTTGTCTAGCTGAAGAGCAAGCAGCCATGAAAGGTCTGTTTAATAAGGTCAGATGTCATAGTCAGCTTGTGCAGTATGTAGCATGCCACTGCATGGGAAGTGGCATCATACAAGCATGTTGTGGTTTGTAGCTCCAGCTAGCGTTCCCGAGCAACGAGGAGAGCATTGTGGGAAATGGTGTGAGTGAATGATCATATAATGACACATCTCCAGGATAAATACCACTGTCATCTTCAGCTTGCCATATTGTCAGATCATTTGTCTTCATTCAGAGTCCTACATCCCACAATCGGTCTTCACCAATAACTGAATAGTTTTACTAGCATCTCCTAGCCATGTACATAGCTTTGTGACACTGCACACCCCCACCTCCGTAATTTTAGTATAAACCTTACACTTGCTCTATATATATATATATATATAATTATCTATGAACCTACTTAACTATAATATTAACATTTTGAGTCCTACCTAACTCCTTCCCTCACTACCATTTCTTTGAATTTGTAAGCACTGTTCACATGATCTATTTAAGCAATAACCCATGCCTGGGTGTGGGTAATGCTGGATTTACCCACGGTTGGTGTGGTTTGGTCACTAGGGCGAAGCCCGAGTGGCCAAACTAAGACAACCGTGGGTATATCCAGCATTACCTACATCCAGAAGTGGGTTATTGCTATTATACAATGACATTATTTAAGAAAAAAATACTTACTTTTCTTAAATAATGGCATTGTATAATACCTTTGTGCTGCCCTTCCGCAGCTGGTTGGTATTCTGCGGCAGTTCTGATGTACTGCGCATGCGTATGCTTAAGCAGTACATCTGAGCTGTGTGTAGAAGCAATGGAGAAAGGAAGATCTCCATTGGTTTTAAAAGGTGTCTTGCTATGTTCAAAGAGTTTAACATAGCGAGATAGCTTTAAAAAAAGCAAGGAGAAAGGAAGATCTCTGTTTCGTTTTTTAAAGCTGTCTCGCTATGTTAAACGAGTTTAACATAGCGAGATATCTTTAAAAAAAGCAACGGAGAAAGGAAGATCTTCGTTGCTTTTTTTTTTTTAAGATATCTCACTATGTTAAACTCGTTTAACATAGCGAGATTACAGCAACGGGGCTCTTCCATTCTCCGTTGCTACCAAAAACACAAAAAAATCAAGACTTATACTAATGGAAAAAGTTTGGGCGACCAATCAGCATGCACGTTTTGGAATATTAATGGCGAGTCATTGTATAATATCTATTTAACAACTCCATTAATACACCTCTTCAAAGGTTCAATGTTCAACACCTACTAATGCAGCTGTATCTTTTATGCTATACTAGTTACCTTAATTTCATATGAATGCAATCTAATTGGCAAATGAATGTGTAATTGTTGATGTATATTACTTAATGTCTGTACATGTACAAAACTGAATGTCTGTTTATAAATGTTTGTAATATGTTGAAGCTTTTCTCCCCAGGCCTCCACTGAAAAGGGTTTTTTGAGTAAACCCAGTCAGACAAGGTCAGTAAACAAAAGCAAAATAAAAATACAAATGAATAAAAAAATGAAGGTACACAGTTTCACGAAGCACAGTGAGATGAAAATGAGTGCTTCTGAAAGCAGGTCATGATTCATAATCATAAGATGTACTAGGACTGCAGCAACCTGTACATCACTATAACAGCAAACAGCATTCTGGAACTTTCCAAAGTTCAGCAAGCACAGAGTCTTGGAGCAGCAGCAGCATTTGTGAACTAGTACTTACCTAACAGATAGGAGTTGTGGTATTGTATGAGGAAGTGGGGAGTGTCAGAGAAGTATGTAAGAGTGGTACAGGATATGTACGAGGGTAGTGTGACAGTGGTGAGGTCTGCTGTGGGAGTGACAGATGCATTTAAGGTGGAGGGGGGATTACATCAAGGATCAGTTCTGAGCCCTTTCTTATTTGCAATGGTGATGGACAGGTTGACAGACGAGATCAGACAGGAGTCCCCGTGGACTATGATGTTTGCAGATGACATTGTGATCTGTAGTGACAGTAGGGTACAGGTGGAGGAGACCCTGGAGAGGTGGAGATATGCTCTAGAGAGAAGAGGAATGAAGGTCAGCAGGACCAAGACAGAATATATGTGTGTGAATGAGAGGGAGGATAGAGGAATGGTGAGGATGCAGGGAGTAGAGGTGGCGAATATGGATGAGTTTAAGTACTTGGGATCGACAGTTCAGAGTAATGGTGAGTGTGGAAGAGAGGTGAAGAAGAGAGTGCAGGCAGGATGGAGTGGGTGGAGAAGAGTGTCAGGAGTGATTTGTGACAGACGAGTACCAGTAAGAGTGAAAGGGAAGGTCTGCAAGAGGGTAGTGAGACCAGCTATGTTATATGGATTGGAGACAGTGGCACTGACAAAAAGGCAGGAGTCAGAGCTTGACATGGCAGAGTTGAAGATGTTAAGATTTGCACTGGGTGTGATGAGGATGGACAGAATTAGGAATAAGTATATTAGAGGGTCAGCCCAGGTTAGAAGGTTTGGAGACAAAGCCAGAGAGGCAAGATTACATTGGTTTGGACATGTGCTGAGGAGGGATGCAGAGTATATTGGGAAAAAGATGCTAAGGATGAAGCTGCAAGGTAACAGGAAAAGAGGAAGGCTTAAGTTAAGGTTTATGGATGTGGTGATAGAGAACATGCAGGTGGCTGGTGTGATAGAGCAAGATGCAAAGGACAGAAAGAAATGGAAACAGTTGATCCGCTGTTGCGACCCCTAATGGAAGCAGCCGAAAGAAGAAGAAGAAGGCTTACCTAATGATGTCACAACCTTTCAACTGGTAGTGCAACATTATGGCAGAGGGCAGAAACACTGCATGCTAACAGCTAACTGACCAGCACATTATGGCAGAGGGCACAAACACTGCATGCTAACAGCTAACTGACTAGCACATTATGGCAGAGGGCACAAACACTGCATGCTCACAGCTAACTGACCAGCACATTATGGCAGAGGGCACAAACACTGCATGCTAACTGACCAGCACATTATGGCAGAGGGCACAAACACTGCATGCTAACTGACCAGCACATTATGACAGAGGGCACAAACACTGCATGCTAACTGACCAGCACATTATGGCAGAGGGCAGTAGGGCACAAACACTGCATGCTAACTGACCAGCAGCTGGAAAATAATTTTATGTGGGCAGAGATATCATACGGACATTGGTTCAACCATACCTCTCAACCTCATAGCACATGATAACTGGACAAAGCCAAATATAATGGGGGAACAAAGGCCCAAAATAGTGACACATTTTAAATATTGCTCTTATAAACTTAAAAGGTTATTATTATAAAAATGTGCTGTGTTATCATACATTTTCTGAAGGATATGAAGTCTATCATTATTTAGTGACTATAATCTTCAATGATTTGCCAGAAAACCACAACTTTTGTGAAGAACAGACCAAAAATATGACGCAAAAATCTGGACAGTCTGTAAAAATGTGGACAAATGAAAGGTATGATTGGTTGACATGTGCAGCATATAAACAGAATTCAGAAGAATACATGGACTTCCTCCCTTAGAGAAGACTACAGTCTGTGAAACTCTTACCATAGTTGCAACAGACATCTTGCAGAGATAAACAGGAGACGCATAAGGTATATCACAGGCGATGGCCTACAAAATACTTAATATATTTCTCCATACACTACTTCCACATGTGAAGATGCATATCTGTTCCCCATATCATAGGAGAAAGACACTACCATGAATAACTGCTATGACATTGTCCACCTCTCCTACGTAATGGCTGCTATAGCTTGCACACATGTAGCAATAAACTCCTCATCTGGTGTCTATGAAAAATGGTAATTCAGCACAAACGGCTAACATTCTATCAACTGCCATGTAGTGTGCTGTGCCCAGGGGCTGAAAACCAGTGGATTTGCACAGCACTCTGGTATTTCTAATGATTCACACATCTGGCATACAACTCATCTATATTGCTACTTCCTACATATAGAAATTCCAAAAACAGATGATATGTAAAAACAAATATTTATTCAATGATCCACAAACAAAATATTGGCCATCTTGGCTTTGCAGTTGTACAAGAAAGCAAACAATAATTTAGTGAATTTCGCATGACAATGTTCATTTCACACAGGCTCTCCAGGAATCATCCTGTCTTGTAATACAAGCATAGTTCCCAAGGCTGCAGGTCTGTCCTAGGCCCAACCTTTACCTTTAAAAGCAGGGGTCCCAGAAAACAACAAAGTGTAAAGATTTCTCATCTTCTTTTTGTGGATAATTTAAAACTGTATAGTTCATTAGATGAGGAACTGAAAGCACAACTGCGAGTAGTCAAAACGTTTTCAGATAATGTGAGAATATCATTTGGTCTTGATAAATGTGCAAAAGCAACCTTTAAAGCAGGAAAGCAGCAACACCAAGAAAACATCAGTTTGGGACAAGAATGTGATATAAAAGAACTCGAGCACGAAAGAGTATATAAATATTTGAAAATTGATGAAGGATTGACAATAAAACATAAATAAATGCGAATAAAACTTAGTAAGGAATATTTTAGAAGACTAGAATTAATACTGGAAACAGGTAATAGCTCTGACATCTAGTAACAAAGTCCAAGTTATAAACCAATTTGCTCTTCTTCTTCTAACTTATGGTTTTGGGATGATTGACTGGTCCCAAAAGGTATTGGATCAGTTGAACAGGAAAACATGAAAAATGCTTCATGCTTATCAAATGATTTATAAAAATCAGTGTGTATACCAAGTTTATGTATTCCCTGTTCTGAAGGAGGCATGGGCCTCCTCGAAAGTGATTGCATGCATAGATCTGCTATCACAGGACTGCATACATATTTGCTGACATCACACGATCCAAACATTGAGAAAGTTTTAAAAAATAAGGAGAACAAGTCAAAGATTGCTTCCCTGCTTAGTTTAGCAGATGCATATCAGTGTCAAGTGGGAATGGAAATCAAACCAAACATAGATACAAAGCAGGCAGCAACTGAATGTGCCAAAAAACAAATGAAAGAATGTAAGGTGGAGGATCAGATGAGAAGACAGGAAATGTGGAAAATGTATATAGCTGCAAGTACAGAAATCTGGAACAACTTCATGTCAGTCAGAATTTAAAGCAGGAATGGTTAAGGAGAGGTGAATTTAAACCAAAAGTCAAAAGGTTAATATTGGCAGACAGTGGACCACGTACATGTTGGTTTACAAAGTCCACTGAACATGTCGGAGAAACCGACAAATGCAGGTTTTGTAAATTAGAACTAGAAACAGTCGCACATCTTGCTGCTGGGTGTGATACACTAATGGCAGAAGGACTGTATACTGAAAGGCATATTAAAGTGGCAATACTGCTGCATTGGGGATTGTGCAAACATTATAATATTGAAGTAGCTGAGAAGCACTGGAAACATGAGCCACAAAGAATTATAGAAAATGATGGTTTATATCACATGGGATCACCCATTACCAACAGTTCATAAAATAGATATGAGAAAACCAGATATAGTAGTCCATGAAAAGAAGACAAAAGTAGCATTGATAATTGAAATTGCTACACCCAGTGACTACAATGTCTTAAGTATAGAGAGACACAAAGTCATAAAGTACCAGGATTTGCAGGCAGAAACCAGGGCAGTGTGGAAGGAGGGTAATATATCCAGACAGTTCCAATAGTAGTAGGCATGATGGGTCTCATAAAAAAGAACTTACAATCATACTTAGATATGTTACCGATACATGTAGCTCTGTATGAATTGCAGAAGTCATTACTGGGCACTTTGCATGTGTGTGATGAGCACTTCTGGTAATATCAAAGACTGAAACAATATCATTTCATGAACTTTAATCATACTTTGACTTAGGAATGGGGTTCATTCTGGTCATGGCATTATAAATCCAAAAGTCTTGGAGAAATTAAAAAGAGGAGAAAGATAATGCCATGAATGACCACTGTGACATTGTCCACTTCTCCAAAGTAATGATGCTATAGATTGCAGCATGTAACCATAAAGTTCCCTTCTAGTTTCTATGAAAAACGGTATTGCACAGTTAGAACTGAAGAGGATCTCCAACACCACACCTCCAGGTCTTCCTTCAGTTGCAGGTGTCCCTTCAGACGATCCTCTGTGTGAAGAACTAACTGACCAAATCTAGCCCTCCAGGCTACTTCATTTTTAGACTATAGTAATTGGCAATTAAGAACTTTTCATTTAACTAATTGCTATGAGAATATTCCCATATCTGTGGTATATATTCTGAGTACACATTCAAGGGTATACACATTTTCCATAGTTACTATACATAACTGTGTGTGTGTGTGTGTGTGTGTGTGTGTGTGTGTGTGTGTGTGTGTGTGTGTGTGTGTGTGTGTGTGTGTGTGTGTGTGTGTGAACATGTGTGTGTGTGTGTGTGTGTGTGTGTGTGTGTGTGTGTGTGTGTGTGTGTGTGTGTGTGTGTGTGTGTGTATATATATATATATATATATATATATATATATACATCTTGAGTTGTCTCCTGATCAATCAAGGCAGAAGTTATAAAACATCCACATTTACCATGGTTAGGAAGGTACATAGGGTCATAGATTCATAGGTAAGTACTAGGTTAGCTGCTCTTGTGGCCTAGCCAGTTTCCCTCTTTGTGCTTGAAAATAAACTATCCCATTTTGGTATAGACTGACCCTACCCATCCCATATCCAGTAATTATATAACACCCCTAATAAGAATAACTGGGATCATAGCATAGATAATTTGAGGGGACCCATACATGGGATAAAGCATTTAGGAGCTGCTTCTGTCCATTAGTAGTACAGGGGGCAGTTATGGGGTACATTTGCTATTTCTCATGCATAGATCCAAGTTGTATTAGAATCAGGACAGGGATGAGCTTTGTTTTATATGGATGGGGACACTGTTCAGGGCAGTGGTGTCCTTTGTGAGATATACCTGTCATTCCAAACAATTCTGTTGATGTTGCAGAAGAGGTTTAGATCCCTAGACTGGGTATTTCTGATGCCATTTGACTTGCTGATGTGCAATATCAGTAATCTGTCAGAGGATGCCTTGTATGTCAGACACAGGTCACCTCTCAGCAGTCTGTAGGATACTGAGTATAGTGACAGGGCTTTGAGTTAGTCCATTTAGGACATGTTGCATAGGCCTTGTATCCTTTTAGTAAGGTATCTCTATGGGCATTCCAGTTGTTGCATTTGTCTGGAAAGATACAAGCCAAAGGGAGCATAATATTCAATGACTGGCCTACTGAGGGCTGAGTAAAATGGTACAATGACATTCCTAGAGCTAGACACAATCCCTTTGCATATACGCTTTGCAGTATAGAAGGACTTTCTTACAGCAATAGACACATGTTGGTCGAAAGTTAGGTCACTGGCCACATAATTTCCCAAATCCTGAACAACTGAGTCAAGTCTTAGGGATGTATTTTCAATGTGTTAGTTCCCTGGGGTAGTTGACTTCCCGAAGGATACACTAATGCATTTTTTGACATTTAGCTTCAGTCAATGATTTTGGCAGCAGGCATTTATTTGGCATAAACCTTCCTGCAGGATGGCCGAGTCATTATTCCATCAAAATCTGCCTTTGTTTTGTTGTGCAAGATTGCAGTACAGCAGGGTTTGGGGATATGCCCTTTACTGCTGTTGTACAATCACATTTGGCATATAAAAAGCTGAGGCAGTGTGCAGGGTATGTGCAGGGGGTTAGCTCTCCTACAAAAAGAGCTGAATTTATAGTTAGTGTTTTTGGTGTATGTTGTATGGAGTGTTTATGTGATGTGGGATTATGGGCTTCTCCGTTTTGTGTTTATAGTTTGTAGTGTATGCGTTGTGTTGGACTGAATTTGAATTTTGATTAAATGTGGTGATTGCCCTCTATGTGTAGTGTGTGTGTGAGGTTAGTGATACAATCACTACTCATATATATATATATATATATATATATATATATATATATATATATATACATACACACACACACACACACACACACACACACACACACACACACACACACACTTGGCGCTGCGCCAGCGCCCGTACATCTACACAATTCCATGCAGTTGGTCTAATTTTAGAGTTTATTCAGTTTAGTCTAAATGCATTTAATGTCATTTGGATTTTAAGTATTACATCATAAAATATTTTTGGCCATGTACATTTAGTTTTGCGATATTATGCGATATTAGTGGAAGTGTATGTTGGGTTAGACTCATTTACACTGCTATAGGTACAGTGAAAGGGGAGTGTTCTTTGTGAGATCTTACACAGTAGGTTATCGGAGTCTGCTGTTTTCCTCACTATCATGCAGTCTTGGAGTTGGAATATATAATTAGAAGAGGGGGTGCAGAGGACACAACATTTTATTTTTTATTTTTATTGTTTTAGATTAAATTGTTTCAGATGTATTGAGATTAGACTAAGTGAGTTTAGATATATCAATATAGACCCTACATACTGAATAAAAAATGCTGAAATACCAACATTTTAAGAGGTCAAAATGTTGAACTCCCCTGGAAGAATATCTTAAAACAAGTACTAATAGAGGTCATTAATTATGTAACTTTACTGACAGTCATACCTCAGGGATGTGCACAGTAAGTTACTATATCATGTTTAAGGACAGCATACTGTCTAAAAGTTGGAATATATTACTGTGATCATTATTTTTTTTTATTTTCCTCTTTTATTTTCCTCTTAATCAAATATCAAATGTGTATACAAGTAGTTATATTTTGTGATTATGGGTAAAAAGGCATGATGTGTGTATATGTGCATGTATGTGTGTGTATATATATATATATATATATATATATATATATATGTGTGTGTGTGTGTGTGTGTGTGTGTGTGTGTGTGTGTGTGTGTGTGTGTGTGTGTGTGTGTGTGTTAGTGTGTGTGTGTGTCTGAGTGTGTGTGTGTGTGTATATATATATATATATATATATATATATATATATATATATATATATATATATATATACACACACACACCAAGAGAAATGTCATTTAAAGGTGACATTTATGGTGGTCTACAGATGAAACTATCCTTGTTTACTCATGATCTTTTAGTGTTCTTATCCTAAAAAGAACAAGATTTTCATGAGCTATTTATTTATCAAAATGGTGGTGGCTGTCTCGGTATTCTGTTAATTGCTGAAAATTCTGTGCTGTTTTATATTTTTAAGGTGAGTTCTCTTCATATCTGGCAGCATGAACTTCCATACTCATACACAGCAATATAATTGTAACAGTCAGAAAATATTGCATTATGTGATGAAAGGTAATATTGTTGGACCTCCTGTGGTCAGACCATGTATTAAAGATCTTTATTGTCTATCAAATTTTTAATCATTACTGTACCTTCTCAACCCCAACCCCAGAAAGTGACTTTAAAAGGTTTAAGTGCACAGTAATGGTAACTGATAAAAAACCTAATGTGACATGAAATAGGCTGACTCTTCCCCTAGTAACAGAAGGTCTTACCATTCAGCTGAGATGCATAATATACTGGAAGATGTTATGTCAGGTGGTGAGGTGAACCATTGATGAATGGTCGTGATGCTTCCTTTGGTCTAGGGAGAGGCAAGTGAAGGACGTCCTTCCCTCCATTGTAGCTATTTGTGATAACACTCATTACACCAGCTAGGAATGGCTGAGTGGATTGATGAGTTTATCGCAGTTAGGATCACAGAGGTGTGGAGCAGTAGGAATGAATGAGGATCCTTTGGTGTCCCCTACTTGAAATATTGGGAAATTGGGAACATTTGCTCTTAGCTATGGTCACTATATAAGATATAGACAACTGAAAGATGCGCTCAAATGGATGTAGTTGTAGGGTGTGCTAAAAGAGGAGAAACTAGGATGATTAATGTGGTTAGGCAGTGTTTGTTAGGGCAGAGCAGTTAAACATCTAATCAGACATTCGTTATATGTAATCAGTGGGTTTGTGATGGCCATCAGAGTAACACAGAAGAGAAAGCTATGTAGAGGTCCTAGCTCAGACAGTTGTATTTTGTTAAGTGTATTAAATAGGTATGAGAGCAAGCTGATATGGTTTTGAATACTGAATAAAAGTGCTTGCATAAATGTTTGTGCACACTACACAGAGTCTTTAAAACTTTTCCTGCAGTTACCCCTGGTTGTTAGAGAGGTGAGAGATTCCACAGGTGAAACCAGTAACAATACATTTAAATATATGCTGTCTTCACAGCTTAAGGGTCTGCAGTTAGTGATAAATATGAAGCCTGTTGCTACCAGCTACATAAAATCCCTACTCTCTGAATTAAAACCTTGCATTGCTTCCACACCAAAAATGTAGAAATACTCCTGGATGACCACAAGAACCAAAAAACTAAACTGGAAGATGCAGAAGAACAGAGTAAAATCCACATGATGTTAGCACAATAAAAACTTTTAATCCATGCTTTCGTAACCAAACTTCTTCAAAATAAAATGTACATTCTCAATATCATATGCAAAAACAGTTTTGAAATACCCTGCACCAATAAACACATCCTTCCACTTAAACAATTATACAATTAATCGATAAAATTTCAAAGCTCAGGAAGTTACTTCCTTATATAGACTCTACGATCTTTCAAAAAACATTTAATGTTAACAGCATCATTTATACCAGGTTTTTTATCTGAATTTAACCTGATCTGCCATAAAGCCTCCTTTTGTTCAAGATTTGTTTTGAAATCGTCACCCCTAAAATCATGACTTCCTTGCTCCAGCACAGAAAACAAAAATGTTTTGTACATGGAACAGGTGATGGTATGCTTATAAAAAGCATTTGTCTTGTTTTCTAATATTGTAATAATGTTCTTTTATTCTGGTGCATAGGGCTCTTGTAGTCATACCAATGTAGAATGCATTACAGTATGCACACATACCAATGTATAAAACTCCTTTACTCTTACAGTTAAAGTGCCCTGGAACTTTCAAAGTGTAAGGCAAATGTTCTAAACTAACTAAGGGACCTTCAGAAATGTATCTACATGTTACAGTTCCCACACTTATACATGCCCTTTCTTTTCTGTGTGATGTTGGGACAATAAACAGGTTTGTTTCTCTCTCTTTCTAAAATATTTTTGAAGTTGTTTTGATTTTTGACAAACCTTGGTTGAGTCCCCACTATAGATTGTAAGTCTTTATTTCTCTCTAGAATTTTCCAGTTGTCAGAAATAATATTTCTATATTATATACTATATTATATCTATATTTCACTGTCTACTGTCATGTCCAAGCAAAAGAAATTACCAACATCAGATGTGTTTGTGTCATTGTTCTGTTTTGTATTGATGTTGGAAAATCTATGCTCAATGATGGCTGGAAAGAGACTGTCCCTATTCTGTGTGACATATTCAGCCTGCTCTTTCAACAGAATTTATTACTACCTTGTTTGCTGAAAGAGAGTATAGTAAGACCCTGTTGAAAGAACAGGCTGAATATGTCACACAGAATAGGGACAGTCTCTTTCCAGCCATCCTTGAGCATAGATTTTCCAACATCAGTACAAAACAGTACAATGACACAAACACATCTGATGTTGGTAATTTCTTTTGCTTGGACATGACAGTAGACAGTGGTATTATCAGAAATATTATTTCTGACAACTGGAAAATTCTAGAGAGAAATAAAGACTTACAATCTATAGTGGGGACTCAACCAAGGTTTGTCAAAAATCAAAACAACTTCAAAAATATTTTAGAAAGAGAGAGAAACAAATCTGTATATTGCTCTAACATCACACAGAAAAGATGGGGCATGTATAAGTGTGGGAACTGTAACATATGTAGATACATTTCTGAAGGTCCCTTACATTTGCCTTACACTTTGAAAGTTCCAGGGCACTTTAATTGTAAGAGTAAAGGAGTTTTATACATTGGTATGTGTGCACACTGTAATGCATTCTACATTGGTATGACTACAAGAGCCCTATGCACCAGAATAAAAGAACATTATTACAATATTAGAAAACAAGACAAATGCGTTTTATAAGCATACCATCACCTGTCCTATACATAAAAAAGTTTTGTTTTCTGTGCTAGAGCAAGGAAGTCATGATTTTAGGGGTGACAATTTCAAAATAAATCTTGAACAAAAGGAGGTTTATGGCAAATCAGATTAAATTCAGATAAAAAACCTAGAATAAATGATGCTGTTAAAATTAAATGTTTTTTGAAAGATCGTAAAGTCTATATAAGGAAGTAACTTCCTGAGCTTTGAAATTTTATTGATTAATTGTATTATTGATTAAGTGGAAGGATGTGTTTGCTGGTGCAGACGTATTTCAAAACTGTTTTTAAATGTGATGTTGAGAATGTACATTTTATTTTGAAGAAGTTTGGTTACGAAAGCGTGGATTAAACGTTTTTATTATGCTAACATTGTGTGGATTTTACTCTGTTCTTCTGCATCTTCCAGTTTAGTTTTTTGGTTCTTGCTCTGCCTCCATTGACAACATCCCCTCTGTTTCTTCAGACAGCTGCTGATCCTCTTGCCCTTCCTGTCTCTATCTTAATTAATTGGTCTGCCTCAGAGTCTAAAGTGCAGGCCATCTGGAAATAATTCTACACCCTTCCCATACACAAAGGCAGTAATGCCACAGACATCACTAATCTCAGACCTATTACTATCCTTTCCACTCTCTCCAAGATCCTCGAAAAATGTATCCATAAACACGTCATGCACTACCTAATTCAAGAAAATCTGATTACACCAACTCAACATTGTTTTAGACCCAAACATAGCACCACAATAGCTTTACTATCCTTCCTAAATACTATTTCCCTTGCTAGAGATAACAACAAACTTATCTCCTGCCTATTCCTAGACCTCTCAAAGGCCTTTGACACCATGTTCCATCCTCTACTACTCCAAAAGCTAACCACTCTTAACTTTTTCCTCAGAAACTATAGCATGGTTTGCCAGCTACCTCACTCACCGATTCCAAGGTGTGAAATGTTTTTTTACTCACTCTTCTCCAGTTAAGACAGGTGTCCCTCAAGCTTCCATCCTTGGGCCACTACTTTTTAATATTTTACCAAAACTCTCTACTCATCATGCCCCCCCCCTCATCATTAGTACAATATGCTGATGACTCTACTATCATCTCTATTGCTGACTCCCCTTCTGTGCTCATCTCCACCACACAGTCCACCTTCAACTCTGTAGAACACTGGATCTCTAAAAATCAGCTTATACTCAACCCCCCAAAAATGAAATTACTACTTTTCTGCCAAAAAACCTCAACCATATGAAATCCTCCTTTTCAATACAGTCTTTAGATTGCACCTTAATCAAGGTAGAGTCTAACACAAAATTACTAGGAGTTATTTTTGATGATCAGCTCAAATTTGACTTGCATGTCAACAGCAGTATCAGCAAAACTCATCACAAACTTGGCCTCCTATACCGCAATAAAAAATTTCTCTAGGGAAGCCAGGATAACTCTTTCCCATGCCTACCTATTACCTACTCTACTGTACAGCTCTCATATTTTCACTAACCTCAACTCAAATCTCCTCACCAAACTTGAATCTACCTATAACAAGATAGCTAGATTTGCTACCCAACAAACCTATAAGTCCTATCACTACCTCTCTCTGAAACAGCTAAACTGGCTTGAACTACCACATCAGCTCCTTCTCACTCAGCTCCAGGTTATTCATAGCATCCTCTATCAACCTTCCTACTAATCCACTCCCTCTACTCTCATCTTCCATTATTTTCCAGCTAGATCTGTCAGAAGTACAACCCAAGACCTTCTATCAACTCACAAACCTAAAACTAAATTTGGATGTAACCCCTACAGCTATAACCTTACCAAAGCTTGAAACTCCCTCCCACTTGAAATTCAGTCATACAAGCAACTGAATATATTTAAATCTGCTACCAAAGAATACCTACAAAGTCAATGTGCCTCTCACTGTATTCGTCCTCCTTAGGCAAAGTTTAACCATAAATTATTTCAGATCTCGCTAACAGAAATAATAATAACAAAATTCAAAGTTTTTTGATGAATTTAGTCTACTGTTGTGTTTGTAAGTTGTATGTAATCTGATACTGTATTCTTTTCAATTGTTTTGTATTGTATTTTTATTTCTTTTTCTTGTTACTACCTCTTATTTCATAAAATCACTATGTAAATGTCTCCTGTATATTTAGTTGGAGCTTTTCTCCTTGGGCTTCTGCTGAAAAAGGACTACTAAGCTCAGTCAGATAAACCCGGTCAACAAGTGTAAAACAAATAAATAAATTTGACCAACCACGGTTGCCCTGCTCTCAGCTGCTTTTCTAATGAGTGAGTGACAGAGGGAGAATAGATAAGCATGAAAAGGTCTTCTTGGCCCTCTTAATGATGGCAGCAAAGAAAATGATCAGCAGAAAGGGAAAGACTAATGTGGCCCTGATGGGCGAAGATGTAAATTAGTGATGGAAGAATGTGTGAAACCCTTGTATCTAATGGTGTGACAAGGAGTGGAATGTCAGTTAATAGCTGCCCAGTTTTATGTATTATGACACAAGTCAAGTATTTCAACAAATGGGAGCAAAGTCCCCCTCCCCAGATCTGTAAGAGTGTCAATGCATACCCACAGAGTTTTGAGAAGTAACTGAAGGGTAAGCCATGGATCAAGAGGAATGAATATATTGAGAAGAAATTGTATGAGGCATCCCAGCTCAAGAGAGCATAGGCTGTGTTGTTTTTTTTCCTGTACAGTACACATAAATTGTGGTGCCTCTTGAGTATTTTAGGATTAATATTCCTTGCAGAAGTGACTTTTCAGTGCGTTATACCAGGCCTAGTTATATTTTCAGTATATTATGACTGAATATATAGTGTTATATATTAGGAATATATAATTCCAACTAGATGTGATACAAAATCTAAAAGGGAATCCATCCCTGACTGGGTCCTAACTAACAACCTCACATTGTACCCTCACACAGGCAGTCTCCCAGACACCTTAAGTGACCACAACATAATATACTTTATACGTAGTAGAACAAGCATATGCAAAATCACTAACTATATATCCACTAGAAACACAAAAAAATTCTCTCCTGAGGTCCTCAACACTTTACTCTGTAACTGTGAATGGAACCTCCTAAAAACCCTCCCACTTGACCAGGCTGTAGCATATTTCAACAAAACATTTCTATAACACCTAGACACTGTCACTCCATTGCGCAAAATAAAGGTTAGAACCTCTACAAACCCCTGACTCAGTAAAGAAACCAAACAAATCCTCAAGTCCAGAGACACTGCCTGGCTTTACTATCAAAAAAATAAAGAAACACAAAGCCTAACTAATTACCAGGAACTGTGCAACCGTGCAAAAAATGCATTAGGCTGGACAAAAAAATCCTACTACACAATATTACAAACTAAATACCAACACAACCCGCAAAAACTTTGGAAAAATGTAAACCAGCTACTAAAATCCACCCAAAAGGCTACCCCCAAACCAACCACCCTTGACACTAAAGTTCCCATCGAAACACAATTCAACTCCCACTTTGTGAACTCAATTCTATCGTTAGTATCACAGGACAGTTACTTCCTCACTATCCCCCCCAACACAAATAACACTAATACAAGCTTTACCCTCAAAACAGTTTCCACCACTTCAATCAAAAGCATGCTCTCCAAACTAAAAACCTCATCAACATCAGCTGACCTACTCCCCAGCTACTTCTTGAAACTCACAGCAGATGCTATTGTTATCCTAGTCTTCACTCTCATAAACAGATCAGTTGTTGAAAACTATGTGCCCAAACTCTGGAAAATATCCTGTGCTACACCCATACATAAAGGCGGGACTTCCACTGAACTTAATAACTACAGACCCATTGCTTTACTCTCCCCCCTGGCCAAAATCCTAGAAAAATGCATCCATACCCAGATGCTAAACTATCTCCTAGACAGCAACATCCTGTCACCTACTCAGCATGGTTTCAGACCTGCCCATAGTACCAGTACAGCCCTCCTCTGCTTCACAGACACAGTAAACTGTCTCAAAAATGAAGGCCTACAAGTGTCAACTCTTTTTTGGATATGTCCAAAGCATTTGACACAGTCTCACATCAAATCCTGCTAAACAAACTAAACCAATATCATCTATCAAATTCCACTCTCACCTGGTTCCAAAGCTACTTAACTGACAGGTACCAAGCTGTAAAATGGGAAAATTCTCTCACTCCTCAGCTGCCCATAACTATAGGAGTCCCACAGGGTTCTATCTTAGGTCCACTACTATTAACAGTCTTCACAAATGACCTCCATACCTCCACACAGCATGGTCCTATAATTCATAATGCAGATGACACTACCTTAATCTGTGCTGCACAAAACATTCCCACCCTCCTGCAAACAACTCAACTAGCATTCTCTGATGTTGAAAACTACCTTACCAAAGCCCAACTTATCCTCAGTCCAAAGAAAACTCAGCTTATGATTATAACCAGTTCTAACAAAAACACTAACAGTCAATTCACTATCTACTCCACAAATGCTACTCTAATTGCTCCAGTGGCACAGGCTAAGCTATTGGGAATAGCCATAGACTCCCACCTAAAATTTGATAGTCATCTCAACTTAACTATTAAAAAAGTACATGCCAAACTGGGGTCACTTTACCGTAAGAGAACATTTCTTACCAACAACACAAGATCAGCCATTGCTCGCTCCTAACGTCTATCCACCCTACTCTATGCATCCCCCATTCTGACTAATCTCAACAAAACTGGACAAAGCAAAATAGAAGCCTGCTATAACAGAATTGCCCGCTTTGCTGCAAATTGCTCATATAGAACTCATCACTGTACTGCTTTGAGACAGCTCCACTGGCTTGAACTGCCCAACCTCCTAACCAACAATCAGCTCTGCCTCTGTCATTCTATCTATTACCTCCCCAATAAGTGTCCTGCCCTCAAAAACCTAGTACAAAATCACTCAGCCAAAAGGCCTCTTAGATCATCAAGCAAACTACTACTAGAAGTCACCAACAGCTACAATAGCTTTGGAGATGCACTATATAGTAGTTCAGTGGCTAAAAAATGGAATTCTGTCCCCACTAGCATTCAAAACACATCATCCAAAGCCTCCTTTAAAGACCTCATCAGGCAACATCTCAAGCAAAGTTGGCAGTGCCATGATTGCTCCCCAGGCTAGTGAAAGCGGATAACATATACATATTAAATCTAGAGCACTTGATAATAGTTTTCAATCTTACTCACAAACACTGGCTAACCTACAATGTATGTACTGTACCTGTGTACTATGTATGTATTCTATCTATGTTCCAAATTTCAGATGTACACCACAAATATATTAATTACCTTTATTTTTAAAATTAATATTCTTTTGTTTGTTCTCTCCACTGTAACTGTTTATGTGCCGCACACCACTGTAAAAACATGTCTCTTGAAATTTGATCATGTCTAAATAACTAAATGTGTCTGTAATTTTTCTTTGTGGAGCTTTTCTCCCTGGGCCTCTGCTGAAAAAGGGCCTTTTCGGCTCGGTCAGACACCCCCGGTTAATAAATGTAAAATAAATAAATAATAATTAGTGTGATGATACTAATGTTTATGTCATGTTGGCTATAGTTATGTAGGCACTAGGTTTCACTGCCTAAATATCTGCTGTTTGGATATGTTTGTTAGATAACTGAGTCAGTCAGTTACAGAGTACATTGTAGTATGCATGTATAACTAGAGAAAGTTGAGTTATTTCTCCTAGGAAAATTTGAAGAGCTGCAGCATTTACTGTACAGGGCAGATTAAGGGAACACACACTGTATTCGGTGTCATATGAACTCCTCAAGGCTATATGGGTCTGTACTTAAAAACACTTCTGGACCTGAGTTGTATCTGGAGCATATAGGCCATGGAGGTAACATCAGGACTTGCATATACAAAGTCAGAGATTGCCCTTACTAAAATAAATACTATTTTGTAACTCAGTGTAATCCAAAGCAATACAGATGTCAGAAACACTATGCAACAGAAAACAGACATTAGCAAAACAGAACTGAGCAAGCAAGCAAGCACAAGCCAAGCAAAAGGCATAAGAGGAAATACATGTGAGTGATTTTAATGCAAGCAACTGAAGGAAGCTGTTTATCACAGAGTGCCTACTCAGATTATAGAATGGGGAACTAATCCTCATTACTGTACATCTTCACCTACATTTAGGAAATCTCTTGTGATAACATATTCAAACATGCAGTTATACCATAGAATCTTCTGGAAGACAGATTAAAAGCTTAATGTTCAAACATGCAAAATATATTCCACTCACTTCTATTTTACGTTGCCCAACAGAAACATACATTTAAAATGCATGCTCCATTATTAGGGGAATATCAATGAAGCACTGAAGCAAAAGTTAATGCAAATCAAAAAAGACAAGCAAACTTACTTCTTAACCTCACACAAAGCAGCCAATACTCCAGAAACTCCAACCAAAACAAAAATAATGAAGCAGTAGCTTAGGAAAACACCAAACTTTAATAGCACGAACGGTAAGCGCTTTCATCTCTCCACTTATTCACTCAACAGAGACTTCTTCAGACAACCATTTAAAATTACTACAAGAATTTATACATAATTAATTACATGATCATATCCACTTCATATCACATGACATAACTAAAAACATCTCCAATAATTTAAAAAACATGCATAAAACTAATACACTAATGCCAACAGCTAAATTGAATAATTCCTCATAGCTGAACTATGCCTACAATATAATATTTGTTTATGATGTTTATAATATTAAATATGAAATAAAATATGTGAAACAACTATTAGTGTTTTAAGCCCCTCCTTTTTAAATACATTATAAATGCATCTCTATTATTTAGATCTGGTGGGAAACATGCATTGAGTTTAACCTGCCAGCAATATTCTAGTAATAATTCTTATCAGCCAAAATTTCAGCCATTTTCTGCTCATACATGTTTTTGTCCAGTGCCACTATCGATCCCCCTTTGTCTGCCTTCATAAATAGAATATCATCCTTTTTCAATAAATTATCAAAACAATCTTTTTCAGTTTTAGATAAATTAAAATACTTAAATTGAGTTTTATTTTCAAATGCATCTAATAATTGAGCTTCACATATATTCAAAAACATTTCTAAGTCCTTATGTAAAGGTGGGTTGAAACAACTAGGCTTATAACAGTGCAACTTATTACATTCTTGTTTGTCAAACATAATATTAAAATTTAACATTCTCACATAACTTCTCAATTCATTAATAGTCTATAATTTGTTGGCTCTTTGGGCTGGCACAAAATTCCAGCTCTTTTCAATCACGGAACACTCTAATTGAGACAAATTATAGTCAGAGAGGTTAATAATTTTGAAATTAGCAGTACCGAAGTCCTCCAAGACTGCTTCCTTCTGTTCCAGTTCTGTTTTGCTTGTCCCTTCTTTCTAAAGCCATTTTTTTATATTGACATTTCTTATTGGTATTATTTTCAGTTCTTCCATTTGCTGTTACCTGGGCCCAGGTTCTTTCATTACCATTATTTCTTTGATGCACTTCAATCAATTATTAACCTCTCTGACTATCAATCAGAGTGTTCTGTGATTGGAAAGGGCTGTAATTTTGCACCAGAATGTTAAATTTTAATATTATGTTTGACAAACAAGAATGTAATAAGGATGATATTCTATTTATGAAGGCAGACAAAGAGGGATTGATAGTGGCACTGGACAAAAAGATGTATGATCAGAAAATGGCTGACATTTTGGCTGATGAGAATTATTACAAGAAAATAACAATGAAAGAGGTTAAACAAGGGTATGGAATGATTGATTTGTGTTTGAAGAATGGCATTTAACTGGGAGAATAGATGATAAAACGAGGAAAAGTTTGATTAATAGTAACCCTAAAATTAGTAGGATGTTTGGGATTCCAAAGATCCACAAAAATATAGACAACCTGCCTTTAAGACCAATAGTGTCCAGTGCCAATAGTAAAACAGAGGCCTTGTCTGTTTTTGTAGATAGACATCTACAGCAAGTAATTCCCAATAATGTGACATATATAAAGGGTAGTTTTGATGTTTTATCTAAAATTGAAACATTAATAGTATACAAAACTGATATATTACTTACATTGGATATAAAATCTTTATATACTATGATTCCTAATGTGGAAGGGATGGATACTGTAAGACTTGAGTTACTTAGAACTAAAATGTATTCTTGTGGTACCATCAGTTTATTAATGGAAATGACAGATATTGTTCTTAGCTATAATTATATGGTATTTCAAAATATTTATGTTCAAACTAATGGAGTCGCAATGGGTGCAGCACTAGCACCTAGCTATGCAAACGCATTTATGCATGGGTGGGAGCAGGTTAATATATTATGAAGTAGGTTCGGAGAATATATTGTCACAATATTACGTTTTATTGATGAACATTATAAAAATAAAAAATGCAAAGTACATTTTAGGTTCCTGGTTTTAGAAAAATTAATGAATACTGCCAACATAGTGAATACTGAAGAGGAACTTGGTTGGCTAGAGTATTGCTGGCAGGTTAAACTCAATGCATGTTTCCCACCAGATCTAAATAATAGAGATGAACTTATAATGTATTTAAAAAGGAGGGGGTAAAAACACTAATAGTTGTTTTGCATATTTTATTATTTCATATTTTATATTATAAATATCATAAACAAATATATTGTAGGCAAGTTCAGCTATGAGGAATTATTTGATTTAGCTGTTGGCATTAGTGTATTAGTTTTATCTATGTTTTTTAAAGTATTGGAGATGTTTTTAGTTATGTCATGTGATATGAAGTGGATATGATCATGTGATTAGTTATGTATAAATTCTTGTAGTAATTTTAAATGGTTGTCTGAAGAAGTCTCTGTTGAGTGAATAAGTGGAGAGACGAAAGCGCTTACCGTTGGTGCTATTAAAGTTTGGTGTTTTCCTAAGCTACTACTTTGTTATTTTTGTTTTACTTCTTAACCTGTCAACAGAAACACCTAAAAAAACCCCCAAAAATTCTGGCAAAGTATTAACTATCTCCTTAGCCCCAGTCAAACCACTACCCCAGCACCAGTCACCTTAAACAACTTTGTCCGTATTGCTACTAAAATCAGCTCTCACATTATAAATATTATTACATGCATGCTAGGTAGCCAGCCTAATCAACTACTTACTCTTCCCACTCCTACTCCAGATAATTCCAGCCCCTTCACTTTTAATTCCATTAAAACTAGTTACATAAAAACTCTCCTAATCAAGCTAAAGCCCTGCTGTCTTGCAGCTGGCCAACCTCTTAATTAATTTCTAAAAATTGCTACCCCCTCTCTTGCCTACCCCACATCTATTCTGATCAATCATTCTACTGCAGAACAGTATGTCCCACTTCTCTGGAAAATTTCACACGTAATTCCCCTCCACAAAGGTGGGCCCTCTAAAGAACTACAAACTTCTGCCCCATTGCCATTCTTTTCCCCTTGAAAAAATCTTAGAAAAACGCATCCACTATCAACTATTTAATCGCTTCCTTAGTCACAAGCTTTTATCCAGTTCTCAACGTGGTTTTAGGCCTAAACATAGTACTAGCACTGCCCTAATAACTTTCACTAACACCATTCATCATCTCTTAAATGAAGGCCAGCTTGTCTCATCTATCTTTCTTGATATGTCATTTCCCACCAACTACTACTCAACAAGCTCTCATCCTATGGCCTCAGTTCATCATCCCTGTCCTGGTTCCATAGCTATCTTTCCAATCGTCAGCAGGCTACTAAATGGATGAACAGTCTCCCCCCCCTACTCCCCATCTCGATTGGTGTACCCCAAGGTTCCATACTTGGTCCTCTTCTATTTTGCATATTTATAAACAACCTCAGCTCTGCAACTTAACTAGCCTCCATTGTCCAGTATGCCTATGATGTTACACTTACCTGCTCAGCCCCCTCACACCAAGAACTGCAAATAAAAATGCAAACTTCTTTTCAGCACATAGAAAAATACCTCTCTGAACATCAACTCATACTAAACCCGAACAAAACAAAGAAAATATTCTTCAGAAATAAAAAATCCAAACCATACCAATCTCCTCTCACAATCCTCTCTTCAAACGGAGCCAAGATAGACTCCACAAACCAGACTAAACTTCTAGGTGTCACAATAGATGATAATCTAATATTTGATAAACATATTGCTCTAGACAATCAAAAAAGTTCACATCAAACTTGGCATCCTGTATAGGGCCAAACCATACCTTACTCAAAGCACCATGCTGGCCACTGCTCACTCACACCTGCTTTCTACCCTCCTCTGTAGATCCTATATATTCATAAACTTGTGAAAGACTGATCTTAATAACCTAGAATTCTTCTACAACAACATTGCCAAGTTTGCCAGTAATTACCCACATAGGACTCACCACTGCCCAGTTCTCTCCCAGCTCAGCTGGCTAGAATTCCGTAACCTTTAGGTCTCAATCATCTTACCATGATCCACAAAATAGTCCAACAACCCAGCAACTGCCCTGCTCTTTCTAACCTAGTCTATCCTAGTATTAATCTCATGTTGCTCAGATCTTCTGACAAACTAATGTTAATGGTTACCCACTCCCATAACTATCATGGCGACTCCCTCTATTCTTACAAAGTAGCCAAATTTTAGAGCACTCTTCCTCAGCCCATCACAACTATCATGAGTTCAAAAACTCCTAAAGGACTACCTAGCTAATCACTGGCTTTGCTCCTGCCATACTCCAGGCTAATGCCTCCTAGCTCCTTAACTACATCACTCATTCTACTCCTCCTAACTCTAGTCCTTATCCTGCTGCTTCACTCTTTACCACTTTTTCTCTTCATCTTGTTGCTGAATTGCTTATTTTACATCTTTCTGTGGCACTGTTGGACATGGGTCCATATGAACCACTGCTCATAACTGTACATCTGTTTGCAACTGTGTTGATGTCTCTGTTAATGCTTCACTGTATATATTGTGTACATTGTTATTTGAATTTGTCTTTGTTTTGTATATTATTATTATTGTTAGCATTGTTAGTATTGTTACTGTTTTGGAGCTTTTCTCCCTGGGCCTCCGCTGAAAATGGGCTCCTGGCCCAGTCGGACATTACCCAGTTAAGAAATGCAATAAATAAAATTAATAAATAAATATACAGTTGTGCCTTTAGTCTAACATCAGTATGGAGTTTCCTAACTGGTTAGGTAAAAAACAGCGTGATTAACTGTTACCCCTAAAGTGTACATCACATCTTGTGCAGATGTTCAGATACAGGGCCTTTTTGAAGTCAGTGAGTGTTTGAAGACTTTTTATTTTAGAAGGGACGTTCTTTCATAATGCTGGACACAGTCTGGAGATTGCACAGTCACCTGTGCATGTTTTAAAATGAGATGATAGTTTCATCTTGTGTATTTCTTAGGAAGTAAACTTAGTCTCTGATAGGAAGTTTTCCTTTCAGAGGTATGTAGTAACCTCATTTTAGTATTTTGTCTATCAAAATACCAAGTAAGATGGTTACCCTTTTAGTGGCTGGAAGTCATTTTAGCTTTTGTACCCAATCAGATGAAGAAAACAGAAAAGCATGTAATTAATCAAAAATGAAACTTAAAATTAGTACATGCTAACACTGTATAATAATGTATATAAAATTAGTAAAATATAAGAAGAAAGGAAAGAAGGTTGATGTCTAGAGTGAGCCATGCTCGGGTATCAGTATGAGGCAAAATTAAAGGCAATATGGAGTTCTACTGCCATCTGGTGGAAATATTCAGTAAGTGACAGCCTCAAAGTTTTCTTGGTTACATCCAGTAAAAATACGCACCGTCTAAGCCATACACAAATTATTAGTACGAGAGAGGTAAATACAAAGGCTATCAAAATCAGAAACAAAATGTTATATATTTGCAAATATGGGATCATATCTGATCTGTTGAAAAATTGCAAATTAAAAGGATATTCACTGTTAAAAAAGGAATGAAATAAAACAAAAATGCTGTTCTGAGATTCCTGAAATTATAAATAGTGGAAAAAAGGAAACAGTGAAAACAAAGGAATGTAATGACCAATTTATTTCCAAAATGCAGAGTCCTACTGTTTGTTAGCTTGTGGACTAAAGCTGACTCATCACCACCTGAGATTTCTTTTTGTGAGGAGTTTTACACTCCTTTCGTCTGAATTTTTTTCTAACCATTCTTGAAAAGTTCCCTGGATTCTCTGTACTCTTGCATCTTGTCTTATTTTTACAAATACAAGACCAGATTATCTTGGATGATGTAAGAGCTGCAGGTACAGGCCACTGGATCTGAACAGGCCCCTGCTGCTATCACCAAATGTGAAGGTAATTCCCTCACTGTGATATTTTTAACAATATTTGCAACTTCCTTTCTGATGTGCTGTCATGCCAGTGCCAGACTAAAATATTTAAAGAATTCTGGTTTGTTCTTCAGTTCACATATAGCTGATCCTGGAGAGCACTGAACAGCCTAGCACACTTTCCCAGCTGTTCAAGAGCATGGTCTAGTTAAATGACTTGGTCAGAGTTACACAGTAGGAAAACAAAGCTGAGGGATTCAAACCCGGGATTACAAGAAGCAAATCATTAGCAACCTATTGCCTTAATCTTCTGTGGCAACATACAGACTTGTGCTTTCTTAAACTTTAATAGGTCCACCCCCAAGCTATGACCATGATGTAGCACACTGTGTGAGATTACTGAGTTTACTGTATTTTATTAGTCTCTCTCCCCACCTTCCAAACCCTGTGTTAACAGTTTTAACAGTATCACTACTACTCTCATTTTACCACAATAATATGAAATTTCAAAAATCCACCTCGTTGCACTGTTTATACCCATTCATTTTGTGTTATGTATGCAACACAGTACACAGACCACGTATGGCAATACACACGTAAATAGGCACACAGACACACACACACACACACACACACACACACACACACACACACACACACACACATGCACGCACGCAAACAGGCACACACACACACACACACACACACACACACACACACATTCACATGCATATGCACACATACGCACACACATGTTCACACACACGCATAGACGCACGCGCACACACACACACACACACACACACACACACACACACACACACACACACACACCTATGGTATATTTTTGAGATATGGGAGGAAATTTAAAGCATGAATTCTTCAAGTGGGTAGCTATAGATCAACTCCCCATATATTTCTGCACTATCCTTCATGAATTATTTGAACTATCTTATCTTTCTTAGTTAAAACTTACTGCCATTATAGGAACTCCATCTAATCTTGTTTCTTTCCATTCTTTCATACATTGTATAATTAAGCAATCTGTTGTTTATGAGCTAATTTGTGTCATGAAGATTTCGGCCCACACTGATGGACAACAGTGTCTATAACATACAGAAGTTCATCATGATGTTCACCAAGATGTTTATCAGGATATTCATTGGAATGTTCACTGGGGCATTCATCGGGATCTTAATTGGGATGTTCACTGGGGCATTCATCGGGATCTTGATCGGGATGTTCATTGGGGCATTCATCGGGATATTCATTGGGATGTTCATTGGGGCATTCATTGGGATATTCATTGGGCTGTCCATTGGGGCATTCATTGGGATATTCATTGGGATGTTCATCAGGATGTTCACTGGGACATTCATTGGGATGTTGATTGGGATGTTCATCAGGATGTTTATCAGAACATTCATCGCAATGTTCATCAGAAGATTTATCAGGATGTTCATCAGGATGTTCATTGGGATGTTGATCAAAATGTTCATCAGGAAGTTTATTGCGATGTTCAACAGGAAGTTCATTGGGATGTTGATCAAAATGTTCATCAGGATGTTTCTCAGAATGCCCATCAGGATGTTTATCGAACATTCATCAGGATGTTCATCAGGAAGTTTATTGGGATGCTCATCAGGGTGTTCATTAGAACATTCATCAGGTTGTTCACTGGGACATTCATCGGGATGTTTATCACAATGTTTATCAGGAAGTTCATTGGGATCCTCAGTAATAAACATAGACAATAAAGACAATATCTTTATTCAGAGCGTTTATAGAAGGAAGTATACCACATAGCATGCAAGCTACTGTAGCTCATTATATCATATTTAAAGTAATATACCCCATATACCACATTAAACCTATTTCATATACAGTCCAAGAAGTAATATGCATTATTTACACTAATCAGTTATACTATCTTTAGGGTAGCCGCGGTGGTGCAGCAGTTAGCATTGCCGCCTCACAGCAAGAGGTTCTCCGGTTCAATCCTCGGCTGGGGTGCCTTCTGTGTGGAGTCTGCATGTCCTCCCTGTGGTCACGTGGGTTTCCTCTGGGTGCTCTGGTTTCCTCCCACATCCCAAAGACATGCTGTAGGTAGATTAGACACTCTAAAAATTGGCCCTAGGTGTGAGTATGTGTGTGTGCCTTCTCTGGAAGGTTGGGCACCGGGCTGGAAAATCGACACTGTAAAACTCCACTGCCAATCATGAGCGGACAGCTGATCCGCTGTGGCGACCCCTAACCGGGAAAAGCCGAAAGAAGAATAAGAAGTTATACTATCTTTAATTTTACATTAAGCATGTCATATGTGTTTTAATATTGAATGATACTTTTTTCACATCACTAAATGTAACTTTTTAGTCCTTAGGACTGTGATCAAGGCTCAGTGTCCTAAAACCTGTCTGGTTTCTACAAAAATCTTCAGACCCCACTCTGACTTTCCTTTTTGAGGAAGTTCTTGCTGCACAACAGCTTTCATGACAATATCCCTAGAAGAGCCTCTCTATCCCAGTTCTCAAAGTCTTTACTTTCCTGTGATAGTTCTGGTTCTGACAGTTGTGGTTACTCTTCCTTCTGAATTTTGATATACATATGTCTTATATCAGTTGCTCCTATACACATTCCCCTCTTTCCAATAAATAATCTGTCATCTTTGTTCAGATGTTTGATGAACTACATCTTCAGGCTGCAGACATTACCGTGGGTTTTGTATTCGTACTTTCTCATGCATTAAGTTCTGGTGCTCTCCTGTAGCTTCTGTCATAATACTAGTTCTGTCTCTTCTGAGTGTTTCTGGCATTTCCTTTGTTTTTATATTGATTTTAGGCATCAGTAGCATCTTAGAGGTAAGTAATTTTCTTTTCATGCTTAACTGAAATGGCAAATGATTTAGATGTTCAAAATGGTCACCACTGCAGTAGCCTAATCTATGTGAGGTTACCCTATCTGCAAAGGTCAACTTCCAAAAGCTTTGGGTGCCTTGTAGATGCTCCTTCTGTTAAGAGTACACAGAACACTCCTATAAAATGCGGGGGGGGGGGGGGGTCAAAAGCTTGCCCTATAAGGAAGTGCTTATTTGGCAGCCATCTGTCATTCGGCTGCAGTTTTCAAGCTGGGTAGTTAAGCCCCCATTGCAAAAATCCTTCCTTTCAAATTCAAAATGTATGTGCAAAATTTCTATATCGTTCTCAAGAATTCTGAGTATGTGTGTTAAGGAAGCAAGTTAAATAATGGACATGTATTTTACTTCTTATGAGTTCTATGTGCTTGGGTAAACATTTTATGAGCTAAAGTTTAATTAATGTGTAAAATATATAACATATTTAGGGTTTAAAGTCTTGGGGAAAGAATGTATTGTTGGGGGTACTCTCAGTGTGATATTTACCTCAGGACCCCTAGTTTTTTCCCTTATATACTTACTGTGTTACACTGCCCTTTTTCACATCTTCCTTCTCAGCATGCCAATGGAGCAGCAACCGGTCACCTTGATATTATCTTCCCAAGCACACAATAACAGATTGTCTAAGAAATCTTGTAAGATGTATTCATCTCCTTCACTGCATCGACGATGAATGTGTGACTTTGCTGTGAACAGTTATTGTTCCCCAGACCACCCATCTTCTTCCTCTAGTACTCTTAGTGTAGCATTTGCAGCCAACAAAGACCAGGAGTTAGCCATGTCCTCCACAGCTGTAGGAAAGCCCAGTGCAGGCCAGAGTGAACCACCTTTGTAGATGACTGTGGAAAGGACAGGTGAAGGACTTTCACTTGGCTGGCAGGGGAATGTAGAAACTGAGACCAATGAGCCTAAGGGACCTATCACACTGGTGAAAAATGTATTTATTGAGAAGAACTGACAGCCTGTCTCTATTGCACTGAAAGGAGCTGATCTACTAGGTTTTACTAAAGAACTGATGACTGTCTTTTTGTAACTTACTTATTCCTCAGGCAAGGAGAGAAACAGTATTTGCCTTATTTTGCTTGCTTTAGAGGATGTTTGTTTACTGCAGATAGCCATTGCAGCCAAATGTTTTTTTTTCAGCCTTTTGTTATTTAAGTTAACATATTCTTAAATATATTATTTCACTGTTTCATTTATTTTAATCACCTCCTAGTATATTGGATTTATTTTTTACCTCTGAATTACTGGACGCCATCTCTTGTACCAAAGCTGAAGCTTGAACTGCTTTTTGCTGAACAGCTGCAGGATTCTTTCCAGGCAGTGTTTTCTCTTCATCTTTTCTGGTTGATATTCTTTCAGGTTCTCCAAATTTATTCTTTGCTGGAATACAGGCAGTGTACTTACTAGGCAATAACTGAATTTATCCAAATAACAGTTTCAATTGCATACCTTTTTCTCAGTTTCTGTTTTCACACTGGGAAAGCTGAAATTAATCTGTTGATCAACGTGCAGCCATCTTAGAAGTCATGGCTGCCAACATGTATGATATTACGATTATATAGTGTTCCCAAGTCACAAGAAGGTAACGGAAACGTTGGGGAAGAAGATGTGTGCTTCTAGCACTGTAACATTCAGGATTTTAACTCGTCAGACTGATATGTTAAAGTTTTTATTACTTGTGTCTGTTGAGAATATATAGAAGTTATTAGCTAACCTTCCATCTTCTCACATAAACTGTTCTGTAAATGTTTCGGTGACAGCTGTTTTTCAGGTGACTAAGCATATTCTGAAGTGTACTTTCAGAGCGTCTGTTTCTGGATCACTTTTGGGGAGACTTGTTTGGCTTCAGTCTCAAAACCTTCTTAAGGAAGTAAAGTTTGATATGTCGAACTCTCCTTTAGATAAAAAAAATCTCTTTCTGACCTGTTTGCCGCTGAAATTCTTAAGGAGTGTGAGGAAAAGGGGAAACTGATACAATGAGTGACATTACTTTTTTCAATCCTTCTCTTTTAAAACAAGTAAAGCCCCCTTTCCCAGCAAACTGTTTAAACAGCAAGGAGACAGTACTCGGGGGGGGGGTATTATTTACCTGTTCTGGCCCTCTCTCCCAACCCTGTCAACCTCTCCATCTCCCTCAGACTTTAACTGCCCTTTTGGCATAAGATAGTCTCAGATACTTGTGTTCTGAGGGTGATCCAGTAAGGATACTCCTGACAATGGGAATGCTACCTCCATTTTTGGGAATTCCCTCTTGCTCTCTAATTCTTCCCATTCTGCACAACATGATACAGGAATAATAGAATCAATGCCCTTTGCACTTCAAGGCAAAAGCTGTTATTTATGGATTTTTCTTGCCTCCAAACCAGAAGGATCCTGGAGGTCAGTACTGGATCTTTGGGTTCAGACTTCCATATCAAGATTCCCAAGTTCAAGACGTTATCACTACTTAATCTTGTGCCCTCGATCCCAACCCCGGCTTTCATGGTAACGCCCGATGTAAAGGACACCTTTTACCCTATTCCAAGTGCTAAACAATTCAGGAGTTTCTTAAGATCTGCTGTATCTATCTTACATTATCAACTCTCTGTTTTACTCTTTAGACTCTCCACTGTACTAAGGGTATTTGCAAAATACCTAGCTCCAGGTATAGCTCATTGCAGATACAAAGATATACACAGTTTCTCATATTTAGACACTTTTCTTATCTTTGTACACCTTTTTCCAGCTATCAAGAGTCTCTAAATAATGTACAGGAACATCTACTTAATCTGGAATTTCAAACCCTCTTTCCCTTTACAAAAAATTGGAATTCCTGGGATGTTTGTTGGGCTCAACTGAAAGAAAAGCTTTTTTCTTCCAGACAAAGCAGAAATGTTCCAAAAGTTCTTCCTAAGTTTCTCCAGTTTAAACCAAGCATCTGCAAGGTAGTTTCTTAGGCTTCTGGATTACATGGCATCTACAACTCTCATGCTAACCTTTTCCAGACTACTCATGAGGAAAATACAATGGTACCTCCTATCAGTCTGGACTCAACATCTACACTCTGACTTCTCAGATTCTGAGAATTGAGAAGACAGAGATGGACTGGTGGGTGGATTGACTAGCTTACAGTCCAGGTCTTACATTCTCCTGTCTTCACACACTCACACACACACACACACACACACACACACACACACACACACACACACACACACACACACACACACACACACACACACACACACATGCACGCACCTCGTCACTCAGCACTGACACTTCAGATATGGCATGGGGATTGGTTTCAAAAGGCTATAATAGTAAGCTCTGTGGGATCCTCTAGACACACAGACAGACAGAAGCTCAAAAATCTCAGGGAGATATTGGCTGTTGCCAGTGATTTGAAGACATGGAATCATCTCTGGCTCCCAGGACCTTTGCTAGTGTACACAGATAATACCACAGTCATGTGGTACATAAGCAAACCAGAGGGTAGCAGATCCTACCCCGTTTTGTAGACTGGTTGTGATGGCTTGGGAGGTAGCAGTTCAGCTCAGTATAACTCTTCAGGCTTCATACATTCCATCAGAGCAAAACCTTGTTGCAGAGAAGCTCAGCAGGAGCAGAATTGACCTCCATGTATGGACACATCATTCTGAGGTTTTCTAAGAATTGATCCACCTGTGGGGAGCACCTCAGGTAGATCTGTTTGCCTCTTTCAGAACAGACAACTAAAGAAATTCTGCTCTATGGTTCCTTGCAGGCAGGCATAGAAGTCCCTTTCCAGTGATTACTGGAGTTCTTCTAAAACTCCAAAAGGATTCCCAAAAAAATTGTAGTGGTGACCCAATTTTGGCCAAGGCAACAGTGGTTTTCCCTTCTTTTCAACCTGGCCAAGGACAGTTACCAAAAGCTTCCCCACAGACTGGATTTACTCCCACAAGACAGAGGGGGAGCCAAGATCGTGCACTAGTCTGGATGCTTCTGGTTCTCGATTGTGTGTGTGAATTACTGTCTAATGGTTTGTCATACTCTTCTATTAAGGTACATTTGTCAGGCATTTCAGCTTGTCTACCCAGAGATCTCCCTTTCCAGCAATGCTCAAACAAAACATTTTTGAATGGGGTCTTGCATCTCCACTCACCTGCAGTACAGGCGACTTCTCCTTGGGATCTCAAGTTTGTCCTTGAAGAGCGTACCTTTCATTCAAACCAGCTCATCAGGCTGATTTGTGATTCTTAACATAGAAGACTAATTTACTCATTGCACTGAAAATCTACACATTTAGACCAGCTGCTTCACAGGTAGGGACTAAAGGTGCAGGTGTCTCTATTTACACCAAAAATAAATATACTTCAAGGCTGGTCAAACAGGACAATGCACTTGAGCTGCTCCATGTTCAAATCACCGTATGCAAACTCCAATACCATTTCCTTGCAAGCTGTAGATCCCCCTCTATGACCCAGGAAACCCAAACCATGTATTTAAACTTATTAGAAACAATAACCATCCAACCCAATTCCATATTCATGGGTGATTTTAATTACCCCATTATTAACTGGAAATCCTATATGACACCAAATGTACAGACACAGAGATTCCTGGATTTTGTAAACACAAACTCCCTGGACCAGATAGTCAAAATACTAACCAGAGGTGCAACCATACTGGATCTGGTCCTCACTAATATGGGAGACTGCTGCACACCCGCTACTGTAATGCCTTCCCTGGTAAGGTCAGACCACAAAATGCTCTCCTTTGAATTAAAACTAAAACCTGGACCCCCAGCTAAACCTGGAATATTCAGGAACTACTCTAAGGCTAACCTCCTGCTGTTAAGCGATAACCTGGCAAAATTTCAAGCCCCCATAAACCCTAAGAATACTGATGCCTATGCAGAACTGTTCACAGAAACCATGTGCAAGCATGTTAATAGCTGCATACAGACAGCTGTACCTACCAGGAATAAGTACAGAACTAACTCAAAAAAACAAGCCACCCTGGTGGAATCAGGGTTGTCAGGGACTAAAAAAAAAAAAAGGTCTTTCACTGTAAGTGAAGACAAAAAAAAAAAAAAGGTCTTCCACGTCTTTAATGCAGAACATCAGAGTTCTGCATTAAACAGAAGTAGCTCTGTGTTTATTTTTTAGTTGATTGGCCCGGGCCAATCAAAAATAAATAAACACAGACCTACTTCTGTTTAATGCAAAACATCGCAGTTCCCCATTACACAGAAGTAGCTCTGTTTTGTGATGTTTTGATTGGCCCGTATACCGGTATACGGGCCAATCAAAAATCGCTAAACACGGAGCTACTTCTGTTTAATGCAGAACATCGCAGTTCCGCATTACACAGAAGTAGCTCTGTTTTGCGATGTTTTGATTGGCCCGTATACCGGTATACGGGCCAATCAAAAATCGCTAAACACGGAGCTACTTCTGTTTAATGCGGAACATCGCAATTCCGCATTACACAGAAGTAGCTCTGTTTTGTGATGTTTTGATTGGCCTGTATACCGGTATACGGGTCAATCAAAAATCGCTAAACACGAAGCTACTTCTGTTTGATGTGGAACTGCAATGTTCCGCATTAAACAGAAGTAGCTCTGTTTTGCGATGTTTTGATTGGCCTGTATGCTGGTATATGGGCCAATCAAAACATCGCAAAACAGAGCTACTTCTGTTTAATGCGGAACTGTGATGTTCCGCATTAAACAGAAGTAGCTCTGTTTTGCGATGTTTTGATTGGCCCGTATACCAGCATACAGGCCAATCAAAAACCACTAAACACGGAGCTTCGTTTAATGCGGAACTTCTGCATTAAACACAAGAAGCTCCGTGTTTAGCAATTTTTGATTGGCCCGTATGCCGGTATATGGGCCAATCACAAAAAAAAAAAACAAAGCGGAGGCTGCCCGGGATTTAAACCAGCAGGGCGGGACTCGGGATCAGGCTGCTGATCTCGGGACAGTCCCGCCCAAATAGGGACGTCTGGCAACCCTGGGTGGAATCATCAAATCAATAGACTGTGTAACAGAAGGAAGAAAATCATGGCAAAAATTAAAAGGTGCAGCACCCAGCAGGGTAAAAGCACTCTCATCAAACTAAACAAACAACTCAAGAGGACAAATAAAGTCTCCCAAAGCCAAATTTAAAGTAATTTTGGCCTCCCAGGCCAAGGGCAACTTCAAAGCATTTTTTAGCTATGTTCGGAACCTCAAAGGGTGTACACAATTGTGTGCAGAGCTTATTGTAAATGGAGCTACCTACACTGAGCCAGAAGATATAGCAAAACTCCTGGCTGATAAATTCAGCTACAACTTTACCCCTTTCTCTCTTCAACCTTCCCTCAGAAAATGCCATCAAATATAACTCCCCCTACTATCACTAGGGAACAGGTCCTTAATGCTCTCTCTAAGACCAAGAACACTGCATCAATGGGCCTAGACAATATCCCAGGTTACCTTCTAAATAGCATGAAACATGACCTATAAGGGCCTCTGGAATTACTATTTAACTGTAGCCTCCAAACAGGCTTTGTGCCTCATGAATGGAGAAAGGCAACAGTTATCCCTCTGCACAAAGGTGGGCCATCTACAGACCCTGGAAACTACAGGCCCATAAGTCTCAATAGCCTGATATGTAAAGCCATGGAAAGAATTATCATGGAATTGATAAATAGAGATATAGTAAACCTCCAGACACTAGACCCAACCCAGTTTGGTTTTGTCAAGGGGAGATCATGTCTACTCAACCTGGTGGACTTCTTTGAGAGGGTAACCAAAGCAATGGATGAGGGCAAAATCGTTCACACTGTCTACTTTGACCTGGCCAAGGCATTTGACACAATACCCCACCCAGGCATTGTTAACAAACTCAAGAGGATAGGTACAAACCTGTATATAATCCAGTGGATAGCCAATTGGCTCACAGACAGGACCCAGGAAGTTAGAATTGGGGAGTCCACCTCTACAAAGAGGCTAGTCACAAGAGGAGTCCCTCAGGGATCAGTCCTTGGACCATTCCTTTTTGGCATTGTCAGTGGTCTCTGGCTGACTAATTTTGCACATGATTGCAAATTTGGAGTTGTCATTGAATCTCACACTGACACAAATGTTCTACAGGAGGGGCTGACACAAACAAGCAACTGGTGTCAGAGCCATGGACTAAAACTAAATGCCAAAAAAAGGCATAATAGCATCCTTTGGGAAGTCATCCATCCCTGGTAACTATCATATTGACAACACACCCCTTAGAGTTGACCCAGTTGTCAGGGACTTAGGGACACACATAGATAGTAATCTAGCTTTTAACCATCATGTGTCTACAGTAGTGAGGAAATTATTCTATGTTGCACAAGTTATAAACAAAGGTATGGCATCTAAGTCTAACCACTGTATTCAGCATTCATCAGACCTATCATTGAGTACAGTGCCCCCTTTGGTATGTACCTAACCAGGCATATCCAACAATTGGAATGTCCACAGAGGTTCCTCTCTAAAAGAATACAGTGGATAAGTAAAATGTCCTCTGCAGGCCACCTCAAGGCCTTATCCCAGTATTCTATCTCCTACAGGCTTTTGAGGGGAGATCTATGCCTGGCATACAGGGCATTGTCAGACCCGACTCTGATGGACCTCCTGCATATCCACAAAATAAACAGCACCAGAATTACCCATTCCAAAGACTTAAACTGTGCCTGTGATATAAATAGGACCTGCTGGAGAGACAGGTATGTATCCCAGAGACTACCCCGTCTATGAAAGTAGCTCCCCATCCATGTGAAGCAGAGTTCCTTCCTAATCAAATTCAAGTGCAACTTGGACAATTGGATAGGAAACCAGAAATTCATCCCTGGTTTGGCACCTCTATCTCTGATATACACAGGCAACCTGTAAATGATTCATCTCCCAGGCCCCTGCCTGCACGTTTCATCTCCGAAACCCCTGCTTACACTCATCATGGGTATCAGAACTTATCAGAGATCTGGGATGCATGACTAGGCTTAGAAAGGCCCTTGTGGTCATTATGCTAGTACCTATGAACTGATAAAGTAGTTGCAATGTTTACTTTAGAACAAGCCATTAATCTCTCAGTTTTCTTTCCTGAACCTAGGAATTAGAGAAAAAGGAGAGAGAGGTATGAAAAGGAAAAAGCCTAGTAGGCGGAAATCAGGAGCAGGCTGAATTGTCCTTAAGATGAACAAGGTCACATCTAAAAGCTGAAAGGGTCTCACCATTCTTGATTTTAGGAGGGAGGATGCCTTAGGTACTAAAATGGAGAAGGCATGATCAGAGTTTTCAAGGTTATTAGGTGGACTCTTTCATGCTCGAGTTCGGATTCATATAGGTGCTTGTTTCCCCAAGCATGTACAGGATAATTGTATAACTAAATAAATAAAAAAGGCAATAAAAAACATAAATGATATAAACACATGATAGCACAAATCACGACTACATTAAAAAAGAAAAATATATAATAATGCAATAAAACTCATACTGATTAATACTGCATATGTTTAAGTCAAACCAAAGCAGGATAGGGAGATTAGATTATAAGCTAGGATGAGTGCTGAATATAATAACATAAAATTAGAAATAAATCATGTGTCAAATGTCACTTTAAACAAATGTGTGCTGAGGGATTCTTTAAAGCTAGATAATAGAGGCATTTCCTCAACCACTGGATTGGAGGTTCCAGAGAAGAGGGTCCTGATAAAAGAAGGCCAGACTGAGCCCTGAGACCTTCTAACAAAAACACAGAAAAGGATCAAATGGACCTAACTTGACAGTAGAGCTCCTCAAGGTAAGGGGGACCCAGGTCATGTAGAACCAAGTAAACAAGCAGGCAGACTTTGAAGATAATGTCACTTGTCCCTCTAACACAGATGACAAGCAGGTAGGGTAGTTCATTTAGATGCTTTATTACACATAACCACATCAGGATGGATAGCAGCAAATATCAAATATAAATGAACATTTTTAACAGACAGACCTTACATACGGACATGCTTACATCTCAACAGCTTACTACAAAATGGCAGTCAGGCACGCATGTGATCAGTATTTATACACTTGTGCAAGCCCTTGGATAGCTTCTTAGAGAGACATACACACATTGATCGTACATTGTCCCTTTTAAAAAGATTGCCCTTAATCAAAATGACATTGCAGTTAAGACATGCATTAATATAGACATTAGAAACAAACACAATGTTCATGTCCAAGTTGCCTTGTATCTAGAATATGGTCTGGAGATGTGACCATATCTCGTAACATAACAATCAGGACTGGGTTTATCAACAGGGACAGTCTTTGGTGAACAATTCATATCAGGAACTTCAGGATTCACCACAGGAAAGGGAATACTTTCTGGAACTTCTTCTGGAACTGGAACACTGGATAACTCACTCTGAGATAAAGCTTCTTTCTCCTATCTGTCGTATAGGCTGTGACACCATTATCAAATGTTTCCAGTTCCACCTAAAGACTACTCCTTGTGATTCCACAGTATATGATCTTGGCTTTGGGCAAATATTCTTCATGATTCCAATCCGATTATAACCTTTCAACATTTGCATCCTTACCATTTCTCCTTCTCATAATGGATTGAGGACTTCTGGGTTAAACGTTTCTTCAACATATTGATTTTCACTGACCTGTTGTTTTTAGCACATGGAACCAACAGTTGACTACTGATGGGTAACGTGGTTCTGGTTTGTCTCAACAGAAGTCTCTGAGCAGGTGAACCAAGATGTTTATCATGAGGATTATTTCTAAGATTTAAGAGATTCAGGAAAACATCACTATTATCTCCTTTCGACTTCTCTAGTAACTGCTTTGCATTTTGAACTGCACGTTCTGCCAAACCATTTGACTGTGGATACTCTGGGCTACTCATGACATGAGAAGAGTCCCACTCTTCGGCAAATCATTTGAACTGTTTCCATTATCAGAAATAACTTTGTGTGGACAACCATGAACAGCAAAAAGACGCTTCATCTTAGTAATGACAGTACTGGATGCTAGGTTAGGAAGTAGGTCAGTCTCGAACCAGTTGGAATAAGAGTCTGCTAATACCAAGTAATGTTGACGATTCCACTCGATGATGTCAGTAGCTACTGTCAACCAAGGTAATTCAGGAATATGGTTCAGCTGAAGTGGTTCTTTCTTTTGATGCGGCTTAGTACTGTTACATACTGAACAAGATGAAAGTACTGTCTTGCTATCTTGTGACATAGAAGGCCAAAATACTAATCCTCTCACCCTTCTTTTGGTAGAGTCTGCTTCTGGGTGACCTCGATGTAAGATAGTAATGTATTATTGTTGCAAAAACTTTGGAACAATAACTTTAGGACCTTTCATGATGATACCATTGTCTGACAAAATCTCATCTCTGTATGGAAAATAAGTTTGCACTTCCGGAGGTAAACTAGATTGCTCTGACAGCCATCATTTTTTAAGAAAGTGGTTGAGCTTCTGTAGAACTGGATCTGTGGCTGTGTGATCTCTCAGCTCATCAAGACATGTGGAAGAAAAAATTCTCACTTCCATGACTTCAAAATCAAAGTGTGCATTCTCATGCTATTCAGTGGTTGATATGGGCGATCTGGACAATGTTACAGCAAGATAAAGAAGTTTGCCTTTCTTGTAGACAAGATTGAAATGATACTTTTGCAATCTCAGCATCATGCGTTGTGATTTGGCTGGAGCTGTATGCATAGGCTTTCTCAAAATAATGACTAGAGGTTGGGGGTCTGTTTCGATTTGAATTGGTCTACCATAAACACAATTATGGAACTTGGAACATACAAACACAAAAGTTCTTTCTCTATCTAAGCATACTGAATTTCAGATTAAATAAGAGCTCTTGATGCAGAGGCAACAGGTTGACCCTCTTGTAGAATGACAGCACCAAGACCAAATTTCGAAGCATCACATGAAAGAGTGACTGGTTTATGAACATCATAGTATCTGAGAGTAGGTGGACTGGCAATTCTCTGTTTCAGGATATCAAATGCTCTCTGATATTGCTCTAACCATAACCAGAATACATCTTTATGTGTTAGCTCTCTGAGTGGTCCTGATATTTGACTCAAGTCTGGAATTAACTTGCCTAGGTAGTTGACCATGCCAAGAAAATGTTGCAGGGCTTGAACATTTTTGGAGCTGGCATCTCAAGAATGGCTGTTTGCTTAGAAGGGTCTGGTCATAAGCCTATACTTGTAAATAAATGACCAACATAAGTAACTTCTTGTAGCCTAAATTTGCATTTCTGAGGGTTTAACTTAAGATTCACTCGACTTGCCCTTTCCAGATCTTTTCTGTGCTTTCTGTCATGCTCATATTCACCATTACCATCCTACTAGAATGTTGTCTACTATAATAGAACAAGGATACCCAGCGAAAAATTGCTCCATTCCACGTTGAAAGACTTAATTTGCTGAACTTATCCCAAATGGCATTCTCAAAAATCTGTACGTTTTAAACAGAGTACTGAATGTGGTTAGCAATGAGGATTTCATGTCAAGCAAAATTTACCAAAATGAACTCTTTGCATGTAACATAGAAAAAAACAGTGACATTTGGCATCAGAGCAGCAACTTCTTTGACTGTACACATTGGATGATGAGGTCTTTTTAATGCTTTTTCAAATCTTGTGTATCAATACATATTCTGATGTTGTCTGAGCTGTTCTTATTGAGCTACTACCATGAAAGATACCCATTCAGTCAGTTTTTCAACTGGACAAATCGCACCTTGTCGCACCATTTTGTCTAGTTCGGTTTTAACTCTGGTCTGCATAGCTACTGGAACTTTTCAGGCTGACCTGATAACTGGACTGACATCTGGGTCTAACTTCATGGAGTATACAACTGGAAGCTTGCCTAGTTTCTCTTCGAAAAGATCAGCATAGGTGGAAAAAAATGGACTGGGTGAAGTTAGAGTAGTGGTCTTTTAAGCTAACATGGTGGACTTCCTTGTTAAATGAAAGCAGCCCCATTTTCAAACTGTCTTTGAGCCCTAACAATGACTGGACATGCCTCATGACCACACAAAATAATAAGTCTTAGCTTCTCCCAGCAGAGTAACATGAAAGCATTACTGAGCATTAGGAGCTGCCATTGAATCTCTCACTGACACAAATGTTCTCCAGGAAGGGCTGACACAGGCAAACAACAGGTGTCAGAGTCATGGACTAAAACTAAATGCCAAGAAATGTATAATAGTATCACTTGGAAACTCATCCATCCCTGGTAACTATCATATTGACAACACACCCCTTAGAGTTGACCCAGTAGTCAGGGACTTAGGGACACACACAGACAGTAATCTAGCCTTTGATCAGCAGACAGGTTCAGTGCAAATTTCTCTGCCCCCTCCCCCCCAAAACGAGAAATACCTATCCCAACAGAATGTAGCCTCCCTAACATCTCAGATGCCCAGGTGAGAGCCGCCCTCTCCAAAGCTAAAAACACAGCATCAATGGGACCGGACGGTGTCCCGGGCTGCGTGCTACATGAACTCCAAGAGGAACTAAACCCGCACATAAGGCTGCTGTTTAATCTTAGCCTTACTACAGGATACGTACCCAAAGAGTGGCGTACAGCAACAGTGGTCCCACTCCACAAAGGAGGTGCTTCTACGGACCTTGGAAATTACCGCCCCATAAGCTTGATGAGCCTGGTCTGCAAAGCTATGGAAAGGATCATTATGGAACTCATAAACAAAGACATTGGGGACCTACAGACATTGGATCCTACCCAATTTGGCTTTGTCAAAGGCAGATCCTGCCTTTTGAACCTAGTCGACTTTTTTGAAACAGTCACTAAGGCCATTGATGAGGGTAAGGCAGTTCACACAGCCTACCTTGACCTTGCAAAAGCCTTCGACACAATACCCCACTCGGGCATCATTGACAAACTCACCAGCTTAAATGTAAACCCATATGTCACAAGATGGGTTGCAAACTGGCTCAAGGACAGAACCCACAAGGTCAGAATTGCTGGAGCCATGTCAGACTCTAAGCCAGTCACAAGCGGTGTACCACAGGGCTCAGTCCTGGGACCCCTCTTGTTCGGCATTTATTTTTCTGAGGTGCAAGCAAACATAGGAGGATTGTGGCTGACAAAGTTTGCAGATGACTGCAAACTGGGCGCCATAATTGACACTCCAGCGGACACAAGCATCCTTCAGAAAGGCCTCAAAGAAACGGATAATTGGTGCCAGAGCCATGGCCTTAAACTGAACGCCAAAAAATGTATAGTCATTCCCTTTGGGAAAAACAAGGTACCCACAAATTACCACATAGGTGGTAATCCATTAAGTACGGAAGAGGTAATCAGGGACCTAGGGACCCAAGTCGACAGTAACCTCTCATTTGACACTCACATTGCCAAGGTGGTTAGGAAGACCTTCTATATTGCCCACCTTATCATGAAGGGAATCACATCTAGATCAAGAGAGGTCATTGTGCCCCTGTACTCTTCTCTTATCAGGCCCATGATTGAGTACAATGCCCCATTTGGGATGTATCTTACCCGACACCTGCAGCAGTTAGAAAGACCCCAAAAGTTCCTCACCAAGAGGATAAAGGGTCTCAAACATATGTCATATGCTGACTAGCTGAAGAAACTCCAGCACTATTCAGTCACATACCGCCTACTCAGAGGTGATCTATGCCTGATGTACAAGGCCATGTCCAATCTGGAATTAATGGACATGCTCCACCTCAGAAAATCTAAATCCATCAGAGCCACGAGAGCAAGAGATTTGAACCTCAACACAGAAATAAATAGGACGTGCTGGAGGGACAGATTCATAACCCAGAGGCTCCCTACACTCTAGAATAGAATCCCAGTCCATGTTAGGCAGAGCCCCTCACTAACTCTCTTCAAGAGAAATCTTGACGAGTGGATGGGAGATAGTAGGTTTACCCCGGGGGTCGTCTCTGTGTCACTACTAAACAGAGGCACAGTAAACTAAACCCTAAATGGGTGTAGTATTCTCATCCCAAGGGGTGGCGAAAGCCACACACACTCTGGCTAGGCTTATAAATGCCCTAGGGCAGATAGCCTAGTATGAACCTATGAACCTATGAACCTATGTGTATATAGTGGTGAGGAAATCATTCTATGTTGCGCAACTTATAAACAAAAGTATGGCATCCAAGTCCAAGGAAGTCATTGTTCCACTGTATTCGGCATTCATCAGACCTATCATTGAGTACAGTGCCCCCTTTGGTATGTACCTAACCAGGCATATCCAACAACTGGAATATCCACAGAGGTTCCTCACTAAAAGAATACTGGGCATAAGTAATATGTCCTATGCAAACCACCTCAAGGCCCTATCCCTGTATTCTGTCTCCTATGGGCTTTTGAGGGGAGATCTATGCCTGGCATACAGGGCATTGTTAGACCCCACTCTGATGAACCTCCTGCATATCCACAAATCAAACAGTACCAGAATTACCCATTCTAAAGACTTAAATCTTGCCTGTGATATAAATAGGACCTGCTGGAGAGATAGGTATGTATCCCAGAGACTACCCCTTCTATGGAATGGGATCCCCATCCATGTGAAGCAGAGTTCCTCCCTAATACAATTCAAGTGCAACTTGGACAATTGCATGGGAAACCAGAAATGTATCTCTTGTTTGGCACCTATGTCTTTGAAGCAAACAGGTAACCTGTAAATGGTTCATCTCCCAGGCACATGCTTACACTTATCAAGGGTATCAGAACTCGTCAGAGATTTGGGATGCATGGCTAGGGTTAAAAAAAACCCTTGCAGTCATTAGCCTAGTAAACACCTATGAACCTATGAACCTATGAGCCTTCCATTTGCATCTCTTCACTACCATAAGCAACAAGTTTCACACACTTTACCAACTCAAGCCTTTCACCAGCACATATGAGTTCTATTGGTTTGCCATTTATCTGAACAGTACAAAATCCGTCATTCTTTGCCCATAATTCTACTGCACTGACTGTTTCATGAAGCACTGACACACCATCCACATAAAAAGTAGGGCCGCAGGTTTCTAATCGACTAACACTTTTCTTAAAATGTTCCCTTTTAATAAAAGAATGTGTGGCTTTTGATTTACAAAATCTTTTAAAATTATTCCATTTATTACATTTGTGGCATTGTTGACCAAAAGCTAGCCATTCCTCCCTTCTAGATTCATGATTACCACCACAAGTATGACAGTTGGCAATGAAATTTGGTGTTGGCTCTTGCTTTGAGTTTGCTGACTCACTCTTATGCTTCACTGAGGCTGTGTAAACTCTGGAGCTTGCTAGAAAGCTCTAGGGTTTACCAGTGAGTATTGAAGGGGTTGCAGTTGTTTCCATGTGTCTGGGCCTGTTTCTTTTAACCACGTGTTTCATGCTATCAATGTGAGTCCTAGAAGTTACTGGAAACATGCCTTTCTCATTTGTAGGCATATCTGTGTGCTTTTCTGTGAGCTGATATATCTGACAAATCTCAACGGCCTTATGCAAAGTTAAATCACTGTCACGAAGCAAAATCTTCCTCACAGCATCATCTTTAATACCACACACGTCTGTCTTTTATCAACTCATCCTTTAAATCACAAAATCTGCTCGTTTTAGCCTTATTTCTCAAGTCAGTTATACATGCTGTAAAAGTTATACCAGGCTTTTAATCCCTTGTGTAAAATAAGTGCCTTTTCATTGTAATGTTTGTCTGGGGGTTACACATGTCTCTGAATTTACATTTTAACCACTCAGAGTCCTCCCTTGACTCAGCCGGTACAACAATATGATGGTTTTCCCCCATCTCCTGCAAAGACAGCAGGTGCACACAAATGAACATTCCCTTTCAATGGCTTCTGACACAGCTAAATTAAGCAGAATAAATGACTTTGTATGGTCATCTTTATCAGAAAATGCAGCCTGTATGAAAATGTTATACTCTTGCTCAAACACTCACCAGTTCTCTGCAATATTATTATCAAACAAAGTGCACTGGGTTTTCAAAATCTTTCTGCCATGCTAACAAAGTATGTACAAACACACTGAAAATATGGCCTTTGTAAATATGTATGAATAAGTTGGCTCTGAAGCTTGCAGTAACACTTAAATGCATAATAAACTCTTTGAAATACTGTACTTTGCGAAATATGCTCTGAAATGGCTGTATTTGCAAAATAACTGTACTGTATCACTGCACAAACCTGTGAATACTTCATATGCTTCTGATAACTTGGATAGCCTTAATTAATACAAAAAATATGTGCTTTGTGAAAATGTGTTTTTTTGCTTTCATTTTATTCATTTTATGCAATTTGGACTTTAAACATTTTCCATAGTAATTTGAATATTTCTATCAATATCGGACATACAGCATTCTGTATGCGTTGTTTTATATTTTGCGAATAAGAAAGAGTTTGAACAAGTTTTTAACATCTGAAATTTGTTTCTGATCTGTTTTGCGAATTATACGTGCAGTAGGGATCGTCCACTTCTGTATATTTCTCCAAAACTAACTAGATGTCTCTCGGATTCAAAATGGAGAAACTGGAGCTCTTTCTGCCCATAAGTCATTTCAACCATCCCACTTCTGACACCAGGTCACACGTCCCTCTAACACAGATGACAAGTAGGTGGGGGAAGTTCATTTAGATACTTTATTACACAGAAACACATCAGGATGGATAGCAACATCATCAAATATAAATGAACTAATTAACAGACAGACCTTACCTACAGACATGCTTACATCTCAATGGGTTACTATAAAATGGCAGTCAGGCTCACACAAGCTCAGTATTTGTACACTTGTGCAAGCCCTTGAATAGCTTCTTAAAGAGACATGCACACATGTATCTACAGATAACATGGGAATGGAAGAGCAGCTTCACAGAATGAGAGTGATGTGTTGGTAATGAGTGGTACCTGCAAGTGATCACACTTGGAATTCTAATCTAGCTACAGGTGATTCATCTCACTATCTGGCAGCTTCAGGTAAAAGTCATTGCAGTAATTAAGCTGAGATGGCACTAAAACATAAATTACCAAGATGTCATTAGGCAGAAGGAGATTCTTGATGTGTGCAGTGCTTTGAAGATGCAAGTAGGAAGACTTCAAGACAAATGATGCCCAAATCCCTATGTGTCAGTTTATAATGAGGCCAGTTTTGTTAAGAAGAACAGATGGTCAATTTATTATACTCTTCAGGGGACAATGGTCTGTAGGTGGAAGGCAAGCCAGATTACTGTGTATGGTCAATCAAGTCAATGCAGAGATGAACTCCATTAACAGGAACAATGCCTTCTTCTGGAGGATCACTGTCCCATACACCCTACAGTGTTCAAGTCAAAGCCTAACATCAAAGTAGCCTGTTCATTGTCATTTATGCTCAAGCCCTCATTCTTGTCATCTTATTAAACAGAGCTCCATGTACAAACATGGCTGAAATGCTTGGCTCTGTGGTGCAGAGGGATGGAAACCTTACTGTAATCCAGCTGACCAGGGTTCAATTGCCATCCCTGACACTGGAGAATCCAGACAAAAGGACAGAAGAGTGAAGGGACATGGCCCCACCACCTCTCCCAGGACTGGTGAAGGTCACATGCACTCAGGAGGACATGGAGTCAGTGTGATGTCCAAGGGCAGGCTGAAGAAACCATTATTCAGGTTTTCTTGAGGAGGAGCAGGACTGTCTGAAGGAGCCTGCCTTGTGGAAGAGACAAAATGGTTTCTGTAGTCAACTCATCATGTCTCCCTCCCCAGTGCTTTTACAAATGCATGTAGTGGACTGGATGCAAGCAGAAAAGCTGAATCACCCCTGATGATGGCCTCTTTCTTTTGACTTCCCCATTGATGAGGAACAAATGTGGTTATGATCATCAGGGGCAGTTGGGGCAAAAAAAAAGACAAAATAAAGTGGCTAACATGGCTTGAAGTGAACTGGATGCATGCAAAATAGTAAGTATGCTTTAGTGAGGACATGTATTTAAAATACATTTGCATGGAGTTTCAGTGAGTAAATTGAAAGCTGGGGAGTAATTTTAATGTTTGCTGGTGGTGTTAAGTTTCAGGATTTTGAAGTTTAGAGAGAACAGAAAGAAGAAGAAGTTTGGATCTTCTTTTTATGGGAGACAATCTGTGCAAGAAAGATTGGCACAATTATGTTTACATTTTGGATATATGAGGAGGAAACAACAGATTTTATTGGAAAGAATCTGGAAGGTATTAAGGTTTTACTGGTGAAGCTGGCAAAGAGTGGAAGAATATTTACAAGCTGGGTTTAAAGAATTCCCCTCCATATGGCACAACAACTCTCAGGGTAAGAAGTTAGTAGCTGTGTGTCAGTAATTCATGTATAGTGGCATGAACAAAAATGCAGCTGTACAGCATGCAGTAATGTTCTACACATTCAGAAAACACACCTTGCCAAAACATATTCCTGAAACCTAAAAACCAAAAGCAAAATCACTTCTAACAATGTTTATCAGGGATATCAGTAGCTACCCTACATCGTTACACCCTCTACCACCTTGAAGAAAAGGGAACATTTGGGATCCCACCCTTTCTGAGGCCATGCAAAATTGCAGTGTTAACATTTAAAGTACTAGAGATGTGTAGGGTGAAGTTTCCCAGAGTCTCCACAGCAGCTTCAGTACCTGCAAAAAGTAACACCAAGGCCACAAGACACATCAGATAAACTTATTCGGCTAAATGCCACTTATTGTATTTATTTATTTTCAAATTAATATCAGAATAGGTGGGCTTATCATTTCAGTCATGACGTGGGTCTTTTGGGGCAGAAACTGAAGAACAGAATACATAAATTACTGCAATAGTAGTAATGTATATTACAATTTACATACAGTGTTGAAATAGTACAATAACAGGAACATATTAAGTGCATATTCTTCCCAAGAGGTATACAATCCAAACTTAAAACATTCAGCATTCTCTGACATTCAAGCAAAAGATAACATAAAGAAAAAGAAAGCATTGCTTAGTATCCAACTGACTGTAGCCAGTTACTGTGGTTTTCTAACCAAAGCTGATTTTGACAACTAATGTGAATTTCTAATCATTATGCTGAAAGTATTTGGGAAATTCTCTACAAAATTAGGCTCACAAAAAAGAACACTGGCAACTCAAATGACAGTCCATCTATATTTAATGTGACATTACAAAAGTGCTGCTAAACTGGTTTATTTATTTATTTAACCAAATGTACTAATCTGAATACCCTTTTCAGCCATGACCAAAAAGAACTTGAATCATGCAGGCAGCAGTAACACCTGCCACTCTGTCAGTATCCCTCTTGCATGGAGCTTTGCCTCTGACATCCATACTTAATAGACTCAATTCTGAGGTCACAGCACTTTGTAGGAAAGCCTATCCCCCATCTAGCATCACATTTGACAAAATTAATTTTGTACACTTGGTATCAAACCACTCTCCTACTCCGAAAAAGTCTTCTCAGCAATGTGATATAAAACAAGACCATAAGTATCCAGACATCACATGTATGTGGGAAATAAAAGTAAAATAATAAGCATTCTGTGAAGGCCTTGCTACCTGAGATAAGCAGAGGATGAGGGAACTAGAAATAAATTAGTGAAAAAGAAGATATACCCCCAGAATAATGTTCTCTCTTGTCTATTAAAATTTTTGAGACAGCAATCAGTATCATGTTTGTTTTGCTCATTCATTCTTTTAGTCGCATAGAAAATTTCAGTTTTTTTGCTGGTTAATTCATTAATAATACCAGTGACATCTAACACTGAGAAGCTAAAGGATTGAAATTTCAGATACTGATGTGTGTGTGTCTTAGCCAACAGACTGCATTATTAACTCTTATCAGTAGAATGGTCATTTCCGAAGTTGACAGGTTGTTCAGGGGTAATAATACAGGGGTGTGAAGATAATAGAAGGGGATGTGTTTGGTCGCGAAGTGTACTCAGGGGAATTACAGGTAGGGACTGCTTTTCTGCCACTGCCATACAAATGTGAATGAAAAATAGTCCAGGTGTGTTTCTGCTCCCAGAATGCTGTTTCAATTTTCCTGTCTAGATGCTGGCCATTAACGAGTGCCATATTAATGGACAGATTTTGCTCTACTTAACATCACTACTTAAGTGTGTATTTGGCTGCTATTAATTTATAAAGACCTGCCACATACTTTTGTACATTGATCTTTATTCCTCCTTCAGGTTTTTATAAAGACGACAAGTTTTATGGTATGTTTACATGGCCTGACATTCCTGGTATTAAATCACTGTTGCTAGGTTCTGGATCACTTCTTAACCTTTTCTGTTATGTTCTCTTTGCTTAGCATCTTTTGTCCCATGTTGTTACTGGTGTTTGTAAAATACACCTGTTGACTTGATGCATTTTTGGTTCTGTCAGTGTGCACACTGCATGGAATCATACTAATATTCATCAATTTGGAGCCCCTCTTTTCATTGTCTCCTTTTCCAATAGCTGCTGGTTTCACTGCTGCTATAACATTTTGGGAAATCTAAGTGCCCATATAACATACTTGCGTTTTCATTTTCCACTGGCTCAGTGACTCAGTTTTGATGACAGTTGGTCCCATCTTTTACTTCTATATGCACTATGTATGTCCATATGTATTTTTATTAACATGCATCATTCCTTCTCGCATCTCACTTGGTCATGTCATTTCCATTAAACTTTCATGTGTCAGTGAATAGATGCCACAGATTTACTCAGTTTCCACCATGCTCATGTAGGAAAATATCCACTTAAAACAATTGATGAACTCCATCCATTTAATTCATTTTTATAACCTGCTGCTGTGTGACTGTGTGTTTACACAGGTTGGAATTAGTTTATAGTAAACCTTTCATGTGGTTTATCTTGAGAGATTTCCCAGGCTCTATCATGACAGGATTGCTCAGTTTGAGAAAATTGCTTAAAACTTGCTTTAAACATGCCGTTACTGACCTAATATAGGCAGCCACTATGTTATTTTTTTCTTACTTTTCATCTAGGGGTTTGCTCAGATCACTTAACTCTAGCTTCAGTACCATTGTTTTGAGTATGTATTGTCTTTCCCAGACGTTTCAGCCCTTGTTTACATTATTTTATCATTCTCCCATGCCTCAGAGATTCCTTCTTTCTCCTTGCCTAATTCTCTCATCAACAAAATCTCTCTCTCTGCACCTGCTATTACCATCATATCGGATTTTCTAGAAGGGCATGAATTTACACATTTTTGTTGTTGCTGTGTGGAGTTCATTTACTTCTAGTGCAAGCTTAGTACACTATACAGTCTTTAAACATTTACTTTCTAGTTGCCCAGACCCTGCATTTTATTCAGTTTGCTTTAAATGGCAACATGCATTTAGGAAAATATGCTGACGAGTTAAAATAATATAATATATTCGGGAGTGCTCCTTATGGACAGTCTTGTGTGTGATTAGAGTTTCTTTCTTCCATTCTTTTTTTTTTTGTTTACAGATATATACATTTAGAGGACATTAACACTTCTGCACTGTGCTTGGTCAGTTGCAAAAACAGTGAGAAAAATAGCAAGGTCCTGGTAAAGGACTTCTTCTAAGGAGAGACCTGGAGGGAATTATTTCAACCTATGTTAATCCTTATAGACTACTTCTGTAGGACCACCCACAAAAGGATCGTTTCCAGGGAGTCCTTGGATGGGGCCACTGGGAGACACTCATCCAGATAGGAGTATACTAAGATGCTCTTTTCCTACAAGTCTTTACCATAGCCAACATCCTGATAAAGATTGTGGTGCTGAAGAAAGCTTTACTGGAAGTGATGTCCAGCCAAAGTGAAGTTTAGGAGGATACTGTTTGAATCCAAAATATTAACGTGCTTAAAGAAATCTATCAAACCCAGACATATCATGCAGTCACTCAGTGGGAGGAAGGCTATGATCCCCTACAGTATGACCATCTAGAACTGGATGTTGCAGATGTAAGATGATAAGGTCCGGAATGGGAGGAGACTTGTCCATCTTCCTTGAGATTAGAAGAGCCAGAAGTAAATCTCACTCTTCTTCTAACACAGGGGCAGTATTTATCACCATTTTGAGCACAGACTAGGCCTTACCCAAAAGCTTCACTGAAAGGGACTAATCAATCAAAGCAGACATTTCCAGGAAAGAATCTGTGACCTCCACAGTGTGACCAAAGGTGACCACACCTAGACTCCACAAATGCTTTGCGATGGTTCTTCAGACCAGGGAGAGCCTTGCAGATTGCCTTACCATGGACAGTCCTATATCACATTCAGGACTGGTCTTGGCTTACTGACTGAGTCAACACAGTAGGTGACTTCACTGCCAACTGCAGGAGGAGCAAGGTAGTGTGACTGTTGGTGACGGTTGAGGAAAGGGGTCTACTTCCTATTGAGGAAAGAGGACTGCTTCCTGTTGAGGAAAGGGACCTGCTTCTTCCTTAACATGTGATTGAGCTGGTCTGGGGCAAGCAGGTTGAACAGTATATTCTCCAAAAATTGGGCAACTGGGATCATGTTCAGAAGCTACAAAAAAAGTATTCCAGACAAGTGTATATTCGATACAATACATTCTGTCTTTACCTGGCTAGCATTAAAAAGATGTAAATACAGTAACATACAAATTTACATTTCAGGCAGACCCATTTCATGCATTAAAGAAATATATTGCTACGTTAAATCTATTGAAAGTTCATTAGACTCCAGTATTAATATAATACAGCCAAATGTAACAACTCCAAACAGTTTTCAAAAAATCTGATTTCAACTATCAAGGTAAAGACCTAAATGTGACAATGTCCCTGGATTTCATCCATATTAAGGCGCTATGAAATTCCAAGCATAACACCTGGAAAGAATGTAACCCAGTCCTATTAGATGCTTAGTTTACATTACTGGGAGGCTGCAGTTTTGAAACCAAAGTGGCCAGATTAACCTACCTAAAGAGGAACAAAAGCTTTCACTGTTCACCCAAGAAGATTCTGGAAAGTATCAAACCTTTATTCAATCCAACCCATACCTGTAACTTGGGTGGGGTGAAGGGTGCAGCTCCCCCAGACACAAGTTTGTTAGGAGACATATAGGCAGTTGCAGATCAGGCATACATTCTGTACCGAGATTCTTTGGATAAAATGAATTAAATAAATGTATTTAGTAGCTTTGTGTGTTAGTAACTGTAGCAGGGAACTTGCATAATCTCTTTGCATTTCAGAGTCTGTTTTTTGTATTTTGTCCTAAATTTTGGAAGACCCTTTGTTTTTTATCTTTCTTAAATTAAGGATGAGGAAGGTGTCAGTCTGCTTACTGCCCAGGGCACCAGGGTACCAGTTAATCTAGATATGGCTCTGAAGCAGCCTAGAGTGAAATATCTAAGTCTCAGATTACCACAGCTATGGCAAAGGCCACAGATGCTTCTTGGCACAACCAACTTCAAGACCACATCCCTGAGGTTATTAAGCCCCTAAACATTCCCACTGTCAGGTCTATCCTCCACTTCTCAGCCAATAAGTTTATATTCTTTGTTTACAAATATATTCCTTTTTAAGGCATTTAATGCTAAAACAGTAGCAAAAGATATGATGCACATGCAAGACAAAAACTATTCCTGTCCCTGTGATTTACATCCATGTTTCTAAAAATGGCAGCTTTACTTATAGTTAAACTATTGACCTCTATAATTAATCTATTGCTTACTACAGGCATTGTTCCCCACTCCCTGAAGAAGTAACAACGCTGTACCAAAAGTACCTATTCTCAAGTAGGTCCGTGCTGTAGATCAATTCCTAATGTATGATCTATTGCTAAAATTCTACAAGAAGTGGTTTATAGCAGGTTCTAGGACACTGTTCCAGGTATAACCTACTTGCTATTTCACAACACGGGTTCATAAACGGTTATAACACACAAACAGTGACTTAAAGTCTCAGTGACAACATAGTCACAAAAATCAAATCAGATCTCATGACTGCTGTAGCATTTATAGATATACAAAGGGCAGATGAAATTGTAAACCACACTCTGCTACTAAGGAGACTCCATAGGTGTAGATTGTCAGTGGTTTAGCAGCTGTTTTAAAGTTGGTATCATTACTGTAAGAATACATGACATCAGCTTTGACCAAGGAAAATTGGCATCTGTAGTCCTTTAATAAGCCGGCCATGGCCTCATTTCTCTTTTCATTAATTAGATATGTCTTATCATCTTGATCATTTTCAAATTACACTTCATGCAGATGACTTAATCCTACTGAAGGAAGAGAGAACAACATCTTGTTACAAAATGGTCCCAAAAGACTTAAATTTTATTTTCTAATGGATGCCTGGTAACAAAATCCTTCTAAATCCCACTGAGTCAGCAACTACACTGTTCAGTACACATCAAAGACTGGTAAATAAAGAGCCATTACTAACCCAGCTAGTGAACCATCTGCTACCTCAAAAAATCAAGTATTCAGCTATAAATGTGTAGGCTTATTGCTCCATTCTGTCATTCAAACTTAACAATAATCTAGTGCTAGAAATATTTTGACAGGAATTCAAAATTTGTTACATACTTGCTAGTCATCTAACCCCAGAAGTAAGAAGCGCAGTAGGAGGTACTTATTCCAACACTAGAATATTCTCTGACAGTACTGGTGCTTTATTCATCCAACAATATCCATCTTCAATAGACAGCAATAAACAGGAGCTATTATTTTATTTCCATAAATAGATTTAAATGCACGCCATTGTTTATCCATGTAGCTGTTTAACAATGCAAAGGACAAGATGTCTTCCATTAACATCTAGAGCCACTTTGCGAATAATAATCCTCACTTTCAAATGATTGCACCTGGAGCACTGCTTACCCTCCTCTTGCTTAAGAACTGTCATTTGTTATCCATCATTATCCGCACAGATCCGGAGACCTGGATGCCCTTACAATGAGAAAGCCCTCCTTCAGTCTAGCTCTACAGGAGGCAGAATTTAGAACAGGTTGTACCTCCTATCTGGAATAGCAGGCCTGCTTATCTTTGAAATTATTTTAACCTACAGACATTGAAAATAGTTAAGAATATCTGATTAATGCAAACAATGTTACAGAAAATAAAGATGTGACAAGCTATTCTAATGCCTAGTGTGATCCTCCTATCTGGAGCCCACCCTCCCAACTCAAGCTGAGGTGCAAAACAAGAACTTTTTTAATTTTAAACTGTAGCAACTGCTTGCTATATTTGTTGCAAGCAGTTGCTACAGTCCAAGAGCACTGAAGCACTTGAAGCCTGAGACAGGACTTAACTGAAAAAAATGCTCATTTTCCTTTTAAATTGCTGCTTACATCTAGCTACGTTTGTAGCAAACAGTTGCTACAGTCCAAGAGCACTGAAGCATTCAAATCCTGAGTCAGGACTTACTGAAAACAAAAAAAAAAACTCTCTTTCTTTTAAAGTGCTGCTCACAGCTAGTTACATTTGTAGCAAGCAGTTGCTACAGTTCCTAGCGTACACTAAATACGAAAGAGCTTCAGCAGCTACAAATGCAGCACTGGCATTCATTTCTGAATGCCGGTATTGCACTAAAAATTATCAAAATCTGAGATTGCACCCCCTAAAAATTTTCTGTCCAGCAGCTGCCCCTTCACCCTCCACAGATATGCTACTGGCCTAGAATACTGGAATAAAATTCCTCAGTACATTAAGACTATCACATATCTAAAGAAATTTAGAAGTTACAAAAAAATTAATCAGAAAATCATTTTAGTGTCACTGCTTTGATAAACTCGGATAAATTAACTCCTCACAGACCCTTCTGCATTTTCCATCCACAGTTCATTTACTCCTTACTAACAAACTCATTCAAGTTACTGCAATATAATTTGAACATTATATATACTGTTAACATTACAATAAGCATGATTGCCATAGTACGGAGCTTGTACTATAAATACAGCTTAGTAGTTCAGTGGTATCTAAATACTGTATACTACTTGTGTTCATAGCTGACTGATAAACTGTTGAATGTACAATCTGTAGTAGCACAATTTCTGGTAAATATTGTTTCCTGTTGCTGCTCTGATGTATTTCCTCTTTGCATCTCTGAACACTGTAACTTACTCTGTCACTGTTGCGTGCTTTGTACTAATTCTTGTATCTCAACATTCTGAAATATGTTGTTTTGCCTTTTGGCCTAGGTTGTGCCTGTAAAGGGTCTTTGGTCCAGCACACTCACTTAACAAATATATGTGTAAATAAATACATAGATAAATAAATAAATAGACAAATAAACAAATAATCAAATAAATAAATAAATAAATAAAGAACTGGATCATTTCATAAACAATATTATTAAAATTTACTTATTTGAATGTTTATTATCATATTTATATATACAAATATAAACAAACTCAGGCACAGAGGAGGCATATCAGTTCAGTATGGGACAGCTGGATGTGGACATATGGCTGGATTACAGTATAGCTACGTGACATTAGGCTGTGGACATTTCCCTGTGGGCATAGCAAATCCCCCTGACCATATCCTTAGGTGGCAGAAGATGAATCACAAGGAGGGAGTATGAGAGTATTTGCATTTCCCCAGGAGCACAAAGGCATAACCGTTTGCAGTACTATCTACAGCATCCAGATGCCTGTTGGGCATGAAAGTGCAATGCAAAACAACTATACAATGGCCAAAGCCTTTATTAGCACAGCAGGGGAAGTGATGTGTGGAATGCTTGGTTTACACTATATGCAAATATAATCACAACTTTTAAAAATGTGCCAGAGCATGTAGGAAATCTTGAACACTGCTGTAGTCATACTTGGGTTGGAGGATGTGTTTTAGGCGATGCTCCCTTAAAAACAATAGCTTTTCTACAGGGTGTCACTAGCATTCCTCTAAGCAGTGATTCTCATGGGCTATCAGTCAGGTTTTGCTCCTGTTGCAGAATGGAAAGTAAGTTGTACAGTAGGCCATCCAAGTAGCACCTTCAGCCAGCAGTGCCATGTTTTCAACTGATTACTGGTTGGTGTAAGATCCAATGCAGACATCACAGACATTTCAAAATTTCAGAGGATAAGATGTTGGCAGTCATTGAGGTGCAGGACAGCAGGATGCATACTTCTTTGGATGGACACACAAATAGTGATGGTCAAGAAATTCAGTGTGAAAACAATCTCCAGAAAAGCTGGCAGAACATAGGTTCATAGGTAGGTACTAAGCTATCAGCCCTAGTGCCTATACAAGCCTAGCCAAAAAGGTACCCTGGCTTTTGCCACCCAAGAAAATTATTTTCATGTGCCACAGAAGTGATCCCCGGGGTGAATTTCCTATCTCCCATCCAATCATCAAGATTTTTCTTGAAGAGTGTTAATGAGGAGCTTTTTTGACATAGATGGGTAGTTTGTTCCAGAGTATGGGAAGTCTCTGAGACAGGAATCTATCCCTCCAGGCTCCAGCATGTTCTGTTTATTGTGGTGATAAGGTTTAGGTCCCTAGAGCATGTAGCTCGGAGGGACTGGGATTTCTTTAAGTGGAGCATGTCCAACAGCTCTGGGTTTAACATAGCTTTGTATGTTAGGCAGGGATTGCCTCTGAGTAATCGATATGCGACGGAGTAAAGCTGGAATTTTTTGAGACGGTCTGTGTAGGGCATTTGTTTGTGGCCAGTAATCTTCTTTGTGAGGTATTTCTGCGGCCTTTCCAGTTGTTGTAGATGTCTTATGAGGTACATACCAAAAAGGGCATTGTACTCTATAATGGGTCTAATGAGTGATGAGTAGAGGGGAACAATGACCTCTTTTTTCCTAGATGAGAAACCTTTTGTGATGAGGTGTGCCACGTAGAAGGATTTCCTGACTACTGTGGCAATGTGATTATCAAAGGACAGACTACTGTTCACCTGTGTCCCAAGGTTTCTTACCACACTTTTGGTGTTAAGTAGACTACCACCTATGTGGTAGCTCATGAGTACAGAGTTTTTACCAAAGGGGATGGCAATGCAGTTTTTGGCATTGAGCTTGAGGCCATGGCTTTGACACCAGGCATCTGTCTCAGTGAGGCCCTTTTGTAGGATGCCCACATCATTAGGAGTTTCAATTATGGCTCCTAGTTTGCAGTCATCTGCAAACTTCGTTAGCCAAAGATCTTCTGTGTTAGCCTGTACTTCAGAAAAGTAGATACCAAACAGGAGAGGACCCAGGACTGAACCTTGTGTTACTCCACTTGTCACTGGTCTGAAGTCTGATTTGGAGTCTGCTGCTTTCACAGTGTGGGTTATGTCAGTGAGCCAGTTGACAACCCATCTTGTGACATAGGGATTTGTACCTAGTTTAGTGAGATTATCTATAATTCCAGAGTGGGGTATGGTGTCAAAAGCCTTGGCAAGATCTAGATAGGCTGTGTGAACCACCTTACCCTTGTCTATGGCTTTGGTGACTACATCATTTACTAGTAAGAAAGCCAATGCAATCAAATTGCAGATGGCTGTAGAAATTTCAGTGTCTGTACCACAGAAAGCCACAAGGTGGTGCTGCAGTTGCTGCCATACTGGGCAAAATGGAACATGCATCCTTTTAAGATAGTCTTTGGGAATACCTTTTGAATGACATGGATTGCTGTCTTCTCAAAATCAGTCATGAGGTAATGACCACACACCGTCCAATATCTGGAGCCATCCCCTTAAGCATGTCCCACATATTGTTGTATGCTACCTCTGTTTTCTAAGTCATTAGGCAGTACACCAGGGGAACAATCTAGTGTTAGTGGGAGTGCATATGGATCCATACAAGGTGTACAGTTGGTGGCACACTTCTGCATGTCGGGAATGTACCATCCCCAAGTATGATGTTAGACCTGCAGAGATCCTCTAAATTTTATGCTGCTGTCAGTAAAACAATGGAGATTCTGCCATCCATGTGAGGCTTTTTTCAAAGGAGGAAGGTACCACTGCAGAGTAGTTACTGACTGACATCAATATCCTCCAGGGTTACACGAAGTATAGAAACAGATGCTCATGCCTTCTGCTGTATTCTGGTAATTGTGCGATGTAGTGTAGCAACACAAGGCATCTCTTGTAGGACATTGTCATCTGCCTTTCCAAGGACACTGCATTACATGACTGGACAAATCATTGCTGTATTCTACAATCTGCCGCAGTTCTGCATACAGTTCTGCTACCTGTGCACTTGTGGCATCTGGCCTTTGTGTGGCAATGATTTCTGCAGTTGTCTCCATTCCACATGGTGTATTCTGATAGCCCAACATCGACAGGCCTTTATCCTCCACTTGGTATATACCCAGTACCATTTAGATAGTATTTCACCAGTATTGGCTTGGCACTGTGCCATATCTGCTAACAAGCTGTCCCAGTCTGTACTCATAGGCAGCATGCATCATCTCTACATTATGTGTAGGGGGCTGCGTGACATCCATGTTCTACTGATTAGGCAGGCTGAACAACTATAGCCCACTCATGCCAGCTGTAGGCTGCTGCATGCTTGTGTGAACAGTGTGGGCAGATCCTGTAATAGCTTGCTGACTGGCAGCAGACACAGTGGCTTCCAGGTACTCTCTATTGGACATTCAGTAGACTATTACTCTCTTTACCCCACCTTGCTGCAGTATTCTTGGCTGGAGCTTGGACACTTATAGTGTATTCCCAACTTGTGACAGCGTCGGGATGGTCCCAGTATGAGAGCACTGTAGATGAACTCTGCACTCAGTATAAAAGTCACTGTCAAAGCCCTAAGTGAACACTTCCCCTTTAAGAGCCTGGCCTGTGTACTGACCACAGTTCCTTGCCCATTCTCATTCCCAGGTACAAACATTTACTTGGGGAAGATTTTCTGCATTGCTTCCTTTTTCACGTCTGCATCTATTCTTGTGTTTGTCCTGCCTCCAACTGTTGTAGAAGGATGGTATAGGACTACCACTTGCCTCACATGCTTCTGGAAGACACTGCATTAATGCACTCTGCATAGGGAGGTGAAATAACATGAATAACATACCTGCTTTACTTAGTTATATATCCGTCTGCTACTTTAATGTGTGTTCATCATGAAGGTATCTGCAATGTCTATCATTGTGTCTGCTATTCTATGTACATGACGGTTCCTGCAGGTATTTGTCCCTGCAGTTTGTTAGGACACACTTCTCATTCAGCATCTGTATGTGTAACCCATTGCCATAAATGTCATTAGGCATATATATCCCAGCCCACTTAGTACTAATCTCTCATGTGTCACTTGTATTCTTGGGGTATATTTTCATCATGACATTTTATCATACATCTCACTTTACTTGCGAGAGGTTGAGGGAAAGGGAGGGGTTGGCATAATGGTTATAGTGTTTCCCTCATGGATACAGGGTACAATGTTTGATTCTGACCTCTGGTTATTGGCTAGGCTTGCAATGCTCTACAGACTGATAGCCTAGTATTTACCTATGAACCTATGAATCTGTTTGTGGATTGTCTGAGTGACATTTTAAATATACTACCCTTCCCTTCCTGTTTCTTACAACAACATACAGCCTGTCTCTCCCCTTTACTTTTGTCCCTGGGGTGTGCAGATTCCTGTTTACATCTTCTCCCTGCACAGTATATATCTGTTTGTCGACGATCGTCTGTCCATACTGACAGATTTTGGAATAAAAAAACGGATACAATTTTATGTAAAACTATGAATTATGTGAATATATATGTAATATAATATGAAAAGTGTATAAACAAGAACATTCAGGAGAATTTTATTTGATATATACAAATTTTACTTTTAAAATTTAACATTTTGGCACTTGGTGCTTTAAATGTTGATTAATTAGTGTATTAATTGATTTGCAGTGTTTTGTGGTAGTCTATTTAAATGTGGATTGTAATTTTGGGCAGTTGTTCTGATGAAGTCACTTTAACACGATGAAAGCCAACTCAGAACTCGACTGAAACAAACAGTGCAGCAACCATAAACGTTCAACTAGAAAAGAAAAAGCAGCAAATGCACTGTGTGCAAAATTCCATCTCTGTGTCTTGGGAATTCACCTCTATTCAACGCTCATACCAGTCCACAACACCGTCGATGAAACCAAGTAGAAGTGAACAAAAGTTTATTGTAATGCCAACAAACAAAGAATGGTTAAGTGCTTTCACTTGAATAAAACAAGCTTCCTCAGAACACCATAGCTTGCATCACAGTTGCTTAAATAACTTTTTTGGCGCCAAAATTCAGTTTGAAATTTTAAAGCTATACACACATCCTTGACCATTGTTCTCTATTCATAAAATATTAAATAATATTCATATTATTTCTAAAAGCAATGTTACATATAATATGTATTGATAAAGTGAACAAGTTAAAAAACTGAAAAAATGTTAACAAAAACATTTACATTTAGATCATATCAAAACATGTTTAAAAACACATAACAATATACCTAATAGATAGTTCATTTTAAGACCAATAGTGGTTTGACAGATACAGTGTCATTTAAACCTGGTATAGTGGAAGCATCCGTATATATTTGCCACCAAAATTCTTTATATAATAATAAATTATTAAAGTCACCCCCTCTGTTACTGGTGTGCACAATGTCCACTATACCAAAATTAAAATAATGTTTGTCACCATATTGTTTAATATGTTTATACAAAGCATTTTTTTTCATCCTTCCTTCTGATGCTATAAAGGTGAGAGTATATACGTTTATTTAAACTCCTTTGAGTCTTACCTATATAGAATCCTGAACATGTTCTACAGATGTCAATATACACCACCATTTTAGTTGTACAGTTGCCCCCACAGAATTTAATTCTAGTGTGTTTATAATTATCCAATTTCACACTGTCTCCCTGAAATATAATGTGACATTGTTTACATGCCCCACATTTTGCAGTTTTCATGTATTCTGTCTTCTTAATAAAGATACCCTTTTCTAAAATAGATTTTATGTTGGCCCCTACCTTATAAACAAACCTTGGGCATTCACCTAATGTGGGTGCTATATCTTGATCAGCAGATATTATATGCCAGTTGTTCATTAAAATCTTCTTAACTTTACCTGAATATATGCCAAATTCCAAAATGCAAGATTTACCAAAAATGCAAGTTTCAGACTTCATATCATGCAATGTATCCACAGTCGAAACTATAGCTGTCCTGTATTTTTCACCCAACAAAAGCTTGTACTGGTTACCCCATTTCCTCACAACATAATTACTTACATTTTCCATAATTCTAACGTCATAACCTCTGTCCTTAAATAAGGACGTAATAAATTTCACCTCATCCAACATGTCCTCATACCGTGAGGTCATCCTAACTGCTCTAGTAAGCTGACCCTTATATATATTCGTGAATTGTTTCTTCGGATGGTAGCTAGAATATTCCAAATAACTATTCGAAAAAGTGTTCTTTCTATAAATTTTGGATTTAAACTCATCCCCTGTTTTTGACACAAATGTGTCTAAATAAGCCACACCTTCGTGACTGCTAGAGGAGGTAAATTTTAAAAGATTACTGCTACTATTGATGTATTATAAAAATAATGCTAGCTGTTGTTCTCCACCATCCCAAATCAAATATATGTCATCAAGGTATCTGACGTAATATTTTATGTATGTCATAAAGTGACTATCTAAAATAGTCCTCTCTTCCCATTCAAGCATGACCAAGTTGACGTATATGGGAGCACAAGCTGCTCCCATAGCTACGCCTTTGGTCTGCTTGTAATATTCTCCCTCAAATATAATGTAATTATGTTTGAGAACCAGGGACAACATATCCGTAAGAAGACAGATGGTGTCCCATTGGATATCTGTATGTTTTCTTATACTCGTAGCAAAAGCTGATAGACCATCTTCTTTTGGTATACAAGAAAATAAATCTATGACATCAATAGTCACAAATATCAGATCTGAACTGGATAGGTAAATAGGATACTGTTTCAGAAAATCCCATGAGTCCTTAGCTATATGTGGAATAGTGGCATATATATGTTTCAAATAGGTATCAATAACCTTACCTATATTAAACGTCTTAGACCTACTCCCTGATATAATGGGTCTAAAGGGCGGTTCATCTATATTCTTGTGAATTTTAGGAATACCCACTATAGAAGCTAATACAGGATGTTCAACTTTAATATAAGTATAGATGTCATTATTGATCCTGTTATCTAGTAAGTATTCTTCAATACATGTGTCTATTTTTCTGTACCCTATGTTGATCTCATTCAAGGACAACATAGAATAATTTCCAGAATTGTGTAGTATTTCATGTATCTTACAAGTGTATAAAAAACTATCATAGATGACTGCGCCCCCCCCCCTTATCTGGTTTCATGATGCTGATGTTACTAGCACATCTTAATTCCTCTAGTACCCTGCTCTCTTCTTTTGTTAAATTGGAACTAATCTGATGTCCATCGATTTGTCTATCCAACTTGTAAATCTGTTTAGTCACTACTTTATCAAAGATAGAAATGGTGGAGTGCATGGGGGGTATATATGTGCTTTTCTTTTTGACTACTGGAATGAACGGCTCGGCATGAGAAGTGCCACCCACTGTTTTTTTATCTTTAAATAAAATAGCCAGGTTAAGCTTTCTCAGATACCTTTTTATTTCACAAATACAGTCCACTAGATTGAATCTCTTAGTGGGAATAAATTTAATCCCCTTAGATAGTAAATCAAAGTGTCCAGTATTTAAAATGTAGTTAGTATAGTTGTATATATTAAAGTTCCTATAGGTGTAAGTAACACCATCCTGTAGGATGCCTACATTATTATAACTGGACTCACCTATTGTCTCAGGAACAACTGAACCAGAATTTAACGTTAAATTACCTATGGGTGTGAATATTACTGAAAATGTTAAGTCAGATTTTAATAGTTTATTTGACCAATGTGGCCAATAGCCTAGTACCTACCTATGAACCTATGAACCTATAAATAAATACATAAACAAAAATAAAATGCTGAAAGCCTCATTTATCATTATTTTACACATAAAAATATGCTGGTTTGAGTATACTTTTCTTTGTTTATTCAGCTCATTTGGCAGCACGGTGCTAGAAAAATTAGTTTTGCCAAGTCACGGCATTTGGTTCTCTAGTTTTCTTCCTGAATGTGGTACCTGACTTGCATAGCTGTAGCTAGGTCATCTCATAATCTGGACAGTTCCCCAGACTGCTGCTCTCCTCAGCTCAAGACTGATGACCAAAACAAGTCTTCCTGAAGTTGAAAACCATAAGTTGTAAACTTGGCTGCAATCTCTTTGCTACAAGTGTAGCAATAACCATCTGCAATTACTAGCATGCTGAGAACAACAAGCATAAATGCAGTATCAGCATTTATTTAAGAAACTGCAATATCTCCTGACGTCTTAAAAATGACAGGAAATTGCTGATTGTACCCCCTAATAGCTTGCACCTGGGGCAGTTAGCCCCTCCACCCCACCTTAGTTAGGACTCTGCTTCAATGGGCAGTCTGTTATGCCCCCATGTCCATGTGGGTTTTTGCTGGGTGCTCTGATTTCCTCATACATCCCCAAGACAAGGCACAGATGAATCTGTCATTATCCAAATATATCATCTATAAGTATGTGTGCCATATATAACTGAGTGTTTTTGCACATCCTGTGACAGCTTGGTGTTCTACTCAGGATTAGATCAAATCTTGCATGCACCAGCAAATTCCTTTTCAGCCTGACAGCAGCTGATGAGACGGTTTCAATTCCAGCTCAACCAAAAGCAACACTGCAGATTCACAATTAACAAAACAATTAATATTGTGAACTTCCCTGCTAAGGCTTGTACATTAACTACACAAATGACAAGAAAACATGCCCTGTTTAACAGTGTCAGAATAAAATGTCATAGCTTAAGCATATAAGCTTTTAATTACTGTGATGTAGCAGCCTTTCTACACAGCCCGTGAATTCCGAAAACACTGAGCTTGATTTTCTAGGCATAAATTACACCCATACCACATTTAAGCACCATAGGTATCTTTTATTTCCCAGAATGGCAGAAATCCTCATTTTAAATGCGTGCCATGATTCAGTTTCCAGTATTATGTGAACCTTCATACTTCAATTTAGAGATATAAATTCAAATAAGACATAAATGTATTGCAAAAAACATAAAACACTAGGGTAAAATTCCATAAGCGTGAGATGAAGTAAGTTGTTATAATCCTAATGATTCATTCTTCTTCCTCAACCTAGACAGCATTATACCACTCTCTCAAGGACAGAGGTTTTCTTTTTCACATCTTCATGATCTGATGTTTCATCCCAACTTTGTTTATTGGCTGTGTTGAGTTTGAATTACATGTTATCACCATTATTGTGTGTTTTCTTTAGGTCAGTTTGTTTCCTCCCAATCTCCACCAAAAACATGAAGCCTAGTCCAGTTTATGTTTGAAATGAGCCAGACATAGGCTAGCTCACTTATGTGGGTAGCAAATAAATGAAAACACCTTCCAAACAAAAAATAAAGTAGAAACAATGAAACATTTTGACAGCTTGATAATCAAAGCTGCTTAACCTTGATACATTTATTACAAAAATGTTTTTTTTATTTATTCATTTCTTCATGTATGCATGAATGTATTTATTCATTTATTTTAGTTCCCAGAAAGAAAGAGTAGGTATTCAATTGCAATACAGATTGTGTTAAGTTACAGCTTCCAGTTGTATATTTTATGCTATTACCACAGTTTCATTTGTACATCCATACATCATCAACAAATAAGTACCAGTCCACAATGAGTCATTTCTGTACATTACAGGTATCTGTAAGTCCACCTGTAGGGTAGTGTCCTACACATTACAGGTATCTCCAAGTCCACCAGTAGGGTACCATTTCTGTTGTACAGAATATAAAGGGAAGGAAATGGCAATATATAGTGATATGTCATCTTATAACACTGGCATTGTTTTCTCCACCAAGCTGCTGCAGCAACACTTTCTTTAACTTAATAAGGTTTCAATTTTTCTAAGATATTATGAACTTGAGTTCTAGGCTGCTGGTGCTAAATTAGAGAAGGCTTTTCTCCTGTACCTTTTTGAATGTGGATCTTACAAGAACAGTAGCATTGTGGGTAAGTGTGTCTTGGTTTAAGTTTAGCTGTTAGTGCGGGGGGGTCATTTGAGCAGTTTAAAGGTCATGCAGTGTAGACAAAGAGTGACTGTTGTGATTGGTAACCCACATTACTGTATCTAAGGTAATTCAGTGGTGTTGTGATATTACTAGAGAAGGCGCCCCATTAGCATCTGTAAGTATAAGGACTGGGTTATTCTTCAGTTTATGCTGTGAGCCAAGAAAGCACTGAAGTATTTTTGTGTTAATGACTAAGTCCATATTGATTAGCCAGTTACAAGTGTTTCTGAAGTCCTTTAGTAATTTTTATACGGGTTGAGTTATGTGAGACCAGAATGATAATAAAATCTACATTTGTAGTATACTTATCATTAAGCAGGTCACGTGGTAAGTCACATACGAATACAGAAAAGAATAACGAAACCAAGACAGATCCCAAGAAACTCCAGACATCAAGGAGTTGTTCCCTGAGGAGCCATTCCTATTATGTATAATAATCATTGTACTAAGTAAATAGGACTTGACCACGGCACTGTGCCACTAATTCCAAAACTGTGCCACAAAACAATCAATTAAAAATAACACATAATGTTTGTGTAGTTCGTCATACTCCAGCTGCAATTTTACTAACCAGCATGTATAACATTTTAAGCAAAAGTGGCATCTTCTTCTGTGATTATTGTGTAGATCCACATAACAGTATCTGACTATTCTGAGTGACCAGCTCTTTTAGCTATAATAGAGCAACACTGTTTCACACCAGTCTTTCTTGCTTCCCTTGGCAACTTAGGTTTAAAGATTTATTTATGTTTACAATTTATTGTATTAGCAAATAATGGTGTATGCTAGTCATTCTGTGGGCTGGATACCTTTCACTGTCCTGGCTGTAAACTCGGAGTCACTGTCTAATCCCCCTTCAGATACAGAAGACCTTCAGCAGGAACTTATGTTTATAAATGCATAGTGTATTGACACTGGCCTCAAGTTAAAGGTTAACAAAATTCAAAATTTGACAGACAAACCATCTCCTGGTATATAGCACTTACAATTATTTACACTTACCTCACTTCAAAGTGAAAAGCTAGTTACGGACCTGATAACCTCAGTTGATAATTCCTTCTCATTTGATCACCTTGCAGCAGTGGGTATCAGGAAATCCTACTAAACTGCATAGCTGATCACCAAGGGAGTATCCTCCTGATCTAACAAATTTCTTGTATTTAACATTGATTAGACCAGTTATAGAATACAATGCACCCATTGCAATGTACTTCACCAGATATGTCAAACAGTTGCAAAGACACCAGAAGTCCCTAGCAGAGAGAATCACAGACTTAAAATCCCTAAGCTGCCAGAAAAGACTTGATGCACTGTACCTCCTTACCTTTTTACTTTGTCTTATCGGCTCCTCAAATGAGACATATATCTTGCCTTGCAAGCAATCAGGGACCCAGTAACCCAGGATCTCTTATACCTTTGCAAATCAAACAGTCCCACAAATACCATAACAAGGGATCAATAAAGCAAGGTGGAGAGACAGATTCTTTACTCAGTGTCTCCCTCACCCCAGGAATAGACTCTCGTGCAGATACACTATCTCCCTTCAAATGGTACCTATATAATTGGATGAGAATTCATAAATTCACCCTTGGGTTTAACTGAACTGGTATCCTTGAGTCTAAGGTGAGAACTGGCAAGCACTAATGGCCACAAGGCTCAGTAGCTTTGAACATCCTATGATTCCTCTAAGTGGTTCTGCAATAACATGCAAAGGCATCAAAATAGCTTTTGCTTTGTCTCCTGCCTTGCTAACTTTTTAACACTACTCACAGGTCTTGCAATACCCTGTGACATCCTTTAAAATATCTGACCAATAAAAAGTCTGCATAAGTTGTCTTTTAGTGCATTTTAAACCTGTATGGCCTGGAAAAGAATACAATTGGCTGTAGCCAGACATGCTGTCAATAGACTGTATGTACTACCAATACTAACAGCTGTTGAATTACTTCTTCTCAGAGGTCCAGTCTCTGTATAACAACCTTTTGTCACAGTATATGGACTAATCCTGCCCTTGAATATCAGGACCCTCATTGGAGTCCTCCTTCAAATTCTGTAATATAGGGTTTGAGAGCTGAACCCTCCTCAGTTCTTCCTTGGCAACACTCTGTAGCTCCCCTTCACAAATAAATCAGATGCCATCTACCAGTGATGCCTCAGACTCAGGCCGAATGTTACCACCTTATCTTTTCCCTTGAAGTAAATCCTTCCAAGGAAAACCAGTGTCCTTCAACAGCTGTGACTCACTTCCCATATTGTTGCCACTGACCATGTCCACCACTGAAGTAGCCACATTGTCAGCCCCAGCTGAAGTGTGGGCTCTGGCTCAGATTCCTCCCTTCTACTATCTCAATATGTTGGCCTTCATGCCTGGCTGCAGGTAACCTCAAGGCACTACGTGGTGAAATGCATTATCTATTAAGACACCTACATAGATATTCTCAGGCACAGCCACCTGCTTGCTCCTGACCCACATCCCATTTCAGATCATTTTATTTTTCTTCTAATTTTTACAGTTATAATGAGATTTGGCTATAACTGATAGTGAGCAAAAGATATTGAGTGTATTTATGTGCAATATAAAGGACATTCTGCATTTTAGTGTGGCTGGCTCAAATGGTATAGTAAGTCAGAATGACTAATATATGAATTACTTCCCTTTGCACAAGATTAACTCAGTGTACTTGCTATTTATTTGCATATTGTCTGTGTGATTACCTCATACATTTTGATTTAAATTACTAATCATTTAATTTATTTGAATGCTGTGATCATTGGTTTTGATTGTTTTTCTTTTAAAATTCTTTACTTAAATTGTTTGTAGCTGAGAATGGATTCTTTAAATGTTTGTGCTGTTAATGCCATCATTGATCTGCTGAAGTAAAAGTATCTTGCCTAGTGTACTAAATAACGTGTATATATATATATATATATATATATATATATATATATATGTGTGTGTGTGTGTGTGTGTGTGTGTGTATATATATATGTGTGTGTTTGTGTGTGTGTGTGCACTAAATGACGTATATATATATATATATATATATATATGTGTGTGTGTGTGTGTGTGTGTGTGTGTGTGTGTGTGTGTGTGTGTGTGTGTGTGTGTGTGTGTGTGTGTGTGTGTGTGTGTGTATGAAGGTAGCACCTGATAGCATTGGCGACTTGTGTTGCTTACTCTTATCAATAGTAACTCTCGACTTACTGAATATGCTTGCACCTGTGCAATTGGTACAGCCTGGAAAACTGTTCCTACATACATTAAAGACAGAGCTGATGACAGAAATATTAGGCAAAGTATAATTAGAACACATTTAGGAAAAGAAGTGCCCTCTGGCAGTAAGAATCACTCAACCGCCATTAAACACGATACTACAGATGACAGCATTCAAACTCAGGATGAATGTATTTAGCAATCTGTTCATTCAGAGCATGCAGAAGAAAAAAAAGAAAGAAAAAAACAAAGGGAAAATTTCACAACAAATAACTATGAAGAAAACATTGATTGATGTCTATAATGTAAAGACAATGTATACTGAATAAAAGGACACTGGATTACAAGAAATTATATCATTCTTTAATCATAAAATAGCCAGTCTACTGAAAATGACAATTTTCCAACAGAAAAGGTAGGAAAAAACAGAGGCAAGAGCGGGCTAAAAGGAAGAAATATAAATTGAACTTGGAAGGATTAATGTACATTACTGCATGTAAAAAATGGAGAAGGACTGAAGCTAGCAACGTGGTTTAAGCTGTGGAAGTACAAAGACAGCTAAATGAGAATTGTATGCTTGAAAATGAAGTAAGAAGTGCTAACAGTGAGATTAATAATACTAATCGGGGTGAAGATTATTTGTTTGTAAAAATGTAAACAGCAGATATTACCAAATTAGAAGTGTAAGATCTTCTGATCTGGTCAGAAATGAAATACCAGTAATTGATTCAGTTATTAGAGGAACTAATACTTAGATTTGCAGAGAAGATAATGAATGTTGAAAAGTATTATGCCAGGATTAAAAATACAAAACGGGAGTAGGGCCATGGAATGCCTTAATGTAAGGAGCTGTTTTTATTCATGTTTGCTCAAGTGATCTCATCTTCAAAGACTCACTGACTTTTAGTAGGAAATTTACATCCCTAATAGATAGGAGAGTCAGGTCAGTGTGAATGAAAAGATTTTTGTGTTAATGCCTACATGAAAAAGTGGAAATGTGCAGAACATTCAGACCTAATTTTGGGTACACATCTATTTAGACAGGATGGAACTACTTATCAGGACAAGGGAAGAGAATTTTTGCAGCAGATATACTACAATATTTTATTAGCACAAGACAGGATTTTTCTCTCAGGTCAGATATTTATTAGTTCACAGAAAGCAAATTTGATTTATCTGTGCTGGTTGTTAATGCTGGACGAATTAGTAATATTTTTTATTAGAAAATTTGGTACGTTCTTATAATAGTGATATTATTGTTTATGAAATATGGTTGAAGAACAGTGATTTGAAACCAGTTCTGTCAGGGTATAGATGTATTTTTCTGCACTAGACATTCTAACAAAAAATCAGGTGGAGATGTTATGATAGGTATTAAAGGTTATGAGACTTGTGATTATTAAGTTTGATAATAACATCAACAAAGACATCCCTTGAACATATTACAATTGTGGAGTGTATAGACCACTAAAGTCAAGTGCTGGTTAGCTGGAGAAATTCATTCATTTCTTGCATGAAATGCATGAGGGAAAATAACAGTAGCTGGAGACTTAAACTAACCAAAAACAGACCAGAATGATATTGATTCTACAACCCTAGTAAGACAATTATTTACAACATCTGTTCGGGAACAATGATTGTTGCAGATTGTGAAAAAAAACTAACAGGGAACAGAACAGAATGTACATTCTTTGTTTTCCTAAGGGATGATTGTTACTTCATGTCACGTTTTACCTGTTTTGATGTGCAATGATCATGGGTTATAAAAGTTAAACTACTGCTAAACAATTCTACCAAACAGAAATCTAAACCAATGCAGAGAAGATTAATAACAGACTACAGGGTAGAAAAACAGTCACTGTGTAAAACTAACTGGGAGTGATGTGTTTAGTGCAACGACAGCAGAGGGAATGTGACAAATTTGCAAAGGGAAATTGTTTTCAAAAAGTTTAACATCAGGATCCAGGCACACAGGTTCAGAAGGATTTATTTCCATAAAAACAAGATAGTTAATTAAAATGAGAGCTAGAAAGTATAAGAAATGATAATATGATTGACTATAACTTTGAAAACTGAAATAAACAAACCAAACAGACAGTCTGAGATAAGATCAGAAAACTGAACAAAATATATATAAAGATATTGAGCATAACAGGAAAACATTATCTATAGATATATAAGATGTGGTAGGAGAAACGACATACAAATCAATAAACTGTATGTAAATTAAAACATTTATTCCCAGACACACTAGAAATCTTACACTAAACAGTTTGCCTTCACAAAGGGCGTGATAATTTGTTGCAGTAATATCCAGGTATCTTCAGATACTAAAACTAAATTAGATTATATTGAAAAAATAGACAAATTGGAGCCAAACAAATCACAGGGAGTAGATACAGTTAGCAATAATGACCTGGCAACACTTCATTTGAACTTGCAGTATCATTATATTTGTTATCCCCTAGCTCATTTAAGTACGGGGCAATTCCTCATGATCGGTGACATGCACTTGTTAAAACCATCTTTAAGGAAAACAGGACAAGTTTGTAGAGTCATATAGACCTATACATTTACTTTCTTGTTGTGGAAAAATAATGAAGAATGTTATTTTGGATAAATTTTTCCCAGAACTGGAAAGGTTGGGATTTGAAACCAAATATCAGTGTGCATATGTTGAAATAGTTCTATAACTACCTGTAATATAATGTTCTATAGTAATATAATTACAGCTATAGCTATGAATGAAAAATTGTTATGTGATGTAATTTATATGGACTTCACTTTAAATTTTGATAGGGTTATAAACAAAACATTGATTAATAAATTAGAACAAGTAGGTATTACTATAATATTGATTAAATGGATAGCTGCATGACTTATATATAAGACATTGCAAGTATCACACAACAATTGGACAGCTGAATTCTAGGTTGAAGTCAGGTTCTCTTACAGAGGGTTCTGTCCTAGGCCTATACTTCTTTTAGATTTATCTCTTTTATCTGACGTGTTCTATAGTCAGTATGCAGATGACTTGAAAATGGGTAAACTGATGACATCTTTTACAGAAATGGCATGCCTGCAAAAGAACTTGACAAAACTGACTATTTAAGCACAGGAGAATAGCATACTGATAAATACAACAAAAGCTAAGTCACTCAGGAAATATAAATTGAAGGAATAAATATTTAATACAGCACACAATGATAAAAACTGGGGATTCATTTAAGGACCTGGGTATATGGCTAGACCCAGCTCTGAGTTTTTCTAATCATATCAACCAATTGATTAATCATAGTGCTAAAACTATAGACTGTATACAAGAAAGAATAATAAAGTCTTGGAAATCAGAAATAAAATCATAGTTTATTAGCTATACTAGACCCAAACTAGAGTATAAAATAATAATATAGAAAACCTATAAGAAAACTAGCATGAGTAAATTGGAAATAGTACAGCAGAAATATACCAAGAACATCCATGGATGTGAACATTTAAGTTATTATGAAAAATTTAATTAGCCAAAGTTTTACAGTGTCTCATAGATACATTTAAGACAAGCCCTTACTCATGTATATAGGCATTTAGAGACAGCTACCTCTGGGAATGTTTTGGGTTATCAGAGTAACAGAGTATCAGTAGAAAACCTGTATAAAAGGTTATATAAGAATGAGAGATGTACTAATTGGTTCTCTGAGAGTGTAGCTGATAGATACAATAGACTATCAAATTATATTAAAGCAAGCACTAATTTAGATGCTGTTAAGAACAGCTTGGACACTCATTATGGTAATGACTGTTATGGGATATTGGCAGGTCAGAAGGGCATTATTGTCTGTTCCTGAAATATTTGTATCTATGTATGTATGTGTATATGTATATATAAATATATATATATATATATATATATATATATATATATATATATATATATATCATGTGACAAAAAATCAAAATGAATATACTGTTATAAATTCAGAACAGACTATTATATGTCAAGAAAATCTATAATCTACATAGTAAAAAATAAGCTTTTTTGTTAAAAAATTAAAACACCTGTGATAGTTACAATCTTGCTACCTGCATTTAGAGTGATAATGCCACAGGATTATGGACCAAATGACAGTAGAAGTAGCAGGGTCTGTTTCAGAAATGTCGGCTTAGAGTTGCAGTTCCTTCAGCCATCTTGTTATTCCAGCCATGAGTAGAAGAGAATTTAATGGAACAGGCCAGCAGCTTCTAGCATCCGACATGTAGCTGATGAAAAGGGTAGTCTAAATGAAGAGGTCAAAGCTAGAATAAGAGGTGCTACAGCCAAATGGCACAAATTGTCAATGGTAGTGTGTGTGTGTGTGTGTGTGTGTGTGTGTGTGTGTGTGTGTGTGTGTGTGTGTGTGTGTCTGACAGAAGAATGCCAAAGAAGTTGAAAAGTAAGATGTCAGTAGTGTGACCAGTACTTCTGTATGGTACAAAACCTGGGCAGTGAACGCAGAGGAGCTGAAGAAGCTTCACCTGATGAAAACAAAATGTCTGAGATAGGAAGTATGATGCACACTGTGGGATACATGACAAAATGAGGCCATCAGAGCAGAAGACAAAGCAGTTCTAGTTGTGGTAAAGGTCGAGGAAAACATTTTATGGCAGTTGGGTAAGTGCAGGAGAGCAAATGATGATTTAATAAAGAAGATTTGGAAGAGAGCAAGAGGAAACAAAAATTTCCAGTCAAAAATGTGGATGGATTGTGTGAGAGAAGATCTGCAAAACTCAGGACTATCAAAGAAGATAGGAGGGTGCCTCTGATTAAAGAGATCTAGTAACAGTTGAAGTGACCTAACCAACCCTATATATAAAATAAAAAGGGGATTGATCCCAACTCTATGTAGAAAATAAGAAAAAGGAGTTGATGGTGATGATGATGATGAGTAAAACAGGCTCATGTGTTGTGAATTACACACTTCCTATACTGAAGAACTGATACCTAATAAGGATGGCAACAAGTAAGTAACTCTAAGCAAAGAACAGTTTAAATGTGTAAACAATATGAAGGCTGAACATAACCCTTCCAGTTCCCACAACAATTTAAAATGGACGTAGCACAAAGAGCTAGAAAAGCATTGCTATGTCAGTAGACCTCTAGAAAATATCCTACAGAATTAATGCAAAGCAAAAATATTAAGTAATAATATGATGGAAGACAATCCACCAAGCAGGAAACAAGGAAGAAACACAGACTCCACGGCTAGAAGCATAATCTTTAATCCAATGTGCAGTTCGTTTGACTCAGCACACAATATAAAAGCAGTTAGCAGCAATATAACAGAGAGTTGAAATGAAAACCAAAAACTCTCAAATAAAATAACAGTTAAGCGCTTTCACCCAAAAGATGTCAGGCTACATCAGAACAGTTTGATAATGTTTAAAGTGCTCTATAAATGGAACCAGCAACTTCAAAACATCCAATAGTTGATGACTTCAATCAGCCTTCAATTAACCATTTAAAAGAACATGTTCACAATTTTCAAATACAATTAAAAAAGAAGCATAATAACATATTGTCAACATAAAAACTTGTTAAACCCAATATTTTTACAATATTATTACGTACTATAACATTCCCACAGGGATAAATTAATCTGTGACTGTTGTTCTTATAGTTTTGCTGATCTCAGTTTAAGGACACTGCTAATTCTTGGGTTAATATTAAAACACCGAACACTGAAAACAGCAAATGGTGTTTCATCGACACATAATCAGCGAACGCTGAAAATGTCAAAACCACAAAACAGCGATTTCTTTCCTAGGGAAAGAAATCTCTGTTCCAACCCCCCCCCCCAAAAAAAAAACATTAAACACTTCCAAACACATACACACATACCCTGACCCTAATTATACCCCCGCAAAAAAACAGTAAACAACTAAATAAACATATGCACATAACCCAACCATACATCTAATGAAAAAAAAAAAACAGTAAACATTTTAAAACATATGCACTTACCTTAACCTGCACCCTAACCCTAAGGTCAGTAACTCTCGCACATTTACATAAACAGTTCCAAACATATACACACTTACCTTAACCCTAATCCTACCCCCCCAAAACAAAAGTAAACAGCTGAAAACACATACACACGTAACTCAAGCATACATCTAACGCAAAATAAAAAACAGTAAACACTTTCATACATATGCACTTACCTTAAACCGCACCCTAACCCTAAGGTCAGTAACTGTTGCACAATCATGCTCAAGAGTGATACCGGACAAGGGACCACACTACACTTCAGAACAGGCAAAGCAATGAAGCGGTCAAGCGACTTCTTTCCCACAGAAAGAATTCACTGAGCAGCCACTTTACTGTTTTGCCTGTTCGCCCTACATGTGTAGATGAAAATGCATTCAACAAAATGCATTTTCATCGTTCTAATAGGAACCCCTAATACTTATATAGTCATTCAACCCTAGGGTCTTTCCAGCCTCTAGCTTGATCTGCCAGAACAACTCTCTGTATTCAAGCCTGGCCTCCCAATTACCCCCCCCCGGACGTCAAATGTAACGTGTTCAATGACCATAAACTTGAACTTATAATAAGGGCATACTGTAGAATACTTAAAAGGTGCACTGGTTTCTTTCTCTTTCAAAATGTCGTATGTATGCTCATAAATCCTCCTTCTGAGATTCCTCTCTGTCTTTCCCACATAAAAACTATTGCATGTTTCGCACACTATCACATAGACCACCCCTAAAGTATTACATGTATAATATCCCTTGCTTCAACCTGTAATTCCTTGCTGTTATCACCACCTCATCTTTGTCAATGATGTACTTACACTGATTACACATTCCACATTTATAAGTACCAGATCTATTTCTTGCCTTATCATTGTTAATATTTCCCCTTTCTAACATTTCCTTTAAATTCATATCCCTCCTTCTAATGAATTTGGGTGAGTCAGGTATAAAGTTCTTAATTTCCTCTTGTATTATGAAATATCATATGAAACTGCCTTTGTTCACACACACACTCCACCACTTCTACAGAAACAGAAGGGATCATTAGGAGACATTGGGGAATATTGAAAATACAAGAGGAATTCATACAAATTCTCAGATTTTTCCTGCTGTCCATTGCAGTATTTTTACATCTTCTTTTAATTTCTTCCAAGGATATAACATAGTATTTTTCCCATAAAATTGCTATACCATAATTTTATTTTTTTATGAGACTCATTAATGTTCACCTTCCATAATTTCATTTTCATATTCTTTTACTTCCATCATTTTATCACTTTTTTCACCTTCATTTTCAGTACTTCTTTATACCGCCTGTATAACATTTTCCCAATCATTTACAGCTTATTCTTTTTTGCCTTGTTTATTACCCAACGAAATGCACATATTCTAAGAGCACTATAGGATTTTTTTTTTAATTGAAATATCTTTTTTTGTTTTTTTATTGTGTATAACTGCTCTTTTAATTGTGTTCAACCTTGAATCTCAAATAAAATTAAGACAAATATATTTTTAGCATCTCTTTCTCTATTTTAGCTGGTGAAAAGTGTGTATGAAAGCCAGTGGAACAAATGAAACAAATGCCTTCAAAAACCAGCAATATCCACAGCCAAACTCTCAGCAGTTAAATAAACTTTTTTGAAAGCCAGTAGAACAGATGAAACAAATGAAACAAATGTCTTCAAAAACCAACGGTATCCTCAGCCAAACTGTAATTTTATTAAACGAAACACAGGATAATCCAAAAGGTTAAGCGCTTTCACTTGCTAAATGGCAAGGTTCTTCAGAACAAGTTAAAACAAACCTCACAGCAGTTAAATAAACTTTTTGGCGTCAAAATTCAAAATACACAATGCTTCATATTAAAGGTATATGACACCTAAAAATACACTGGTGTAATTTACCTTTAATATGAAACATTGTGTGTTCCACTGGCTTTCAAAAAAGTTTATTTAACTGCTGAGAGTCTGGCTGGTTTTTGAAGGCATTTGTTTCATTTGTTCCACTGGCTTTCGTACACACTTTTCAGCTGCTGAATTGCCATTTTTTTTGGTGAGTTTCATCTCAAGACACCGGGACTGTCAACGTTCTATGTTTTATTCTGTTCAGTAGTTGCTTGAAACGTTGTTTGTGCTGGTTCCTTCTATTTTAGCTGGAAACACATACACTCCCCAAATATGCTAATTTTGCTAATGTGCATGTATTTAACATACACATTTTTTGTTAAATAAAAGATCAAAATGTCTTCACTATGATAACATTTTTTTTTAACTTTATCCGGCATTATTTTCTACTGTTCCATTACACTTCATACTTGGCAAATTGCATTACTAATATAGATATTCCAATTACTTTTTTGTTTAATCAAATCCTTTGCCATTTTTGCCTCATTTAACAGTAATCCAGTTTATATTTTTAAATAATTCCTCTATGTGTACCACCACTTCACTTGTCCATATCTTAATTTTTGCCACAATCACTAAATAATCTGCATATAACAGACAAATTAGTGTTATAACTCATTTTCCCATCTCCTATTTTGCTTTTTCATTTCTCACATATGTTTGAATTATTATATTCATTACCAGTATAAGCAGACACATACTTAATGGACATCCTTATTTAACTCCGCTCCTAATTTTTAGCTTTCCTCCCATCTATCTGTTTACCATAACTTTCAACTATGACATTTCATACCATATTTTTATAACATTCAAAAGGTTTTCTCCTAACTCATATGTCACTAGAATCTTCCTCATTGCTTCATGACTAACCTTGTCAGAAGTCTTTGCCACATCATGTAACTAACCTTACTTCCTTTCAAAATCATATCTGTTACTTCACTTCTTTTCCCTTGATTTCAAAAAATCTTTTTTGCATTATCTTCAAAAAGTCATTATAACCTGTATTTCCCTTTGTTATTGGTCCCTAATTTTTATATCTTTTAATTCATTTTTTTCTTATAAACATAATTACTCCACTATAAATCCCAACATTTGCAGACGTTTGCTAGGGTGGGGCAAAGGGACAAAGGGGACAGTCTTCCAGGTTGCAAGGTATAAATACCAGTTTACAAGTCTGAAAAGTAGAATAGCTTTGTTTGGCTTCTTAACATGTATTTGCAAGCTGAGATGAGAAATCATTGATGGGTCAAGGATTACTGCAGTGGGCAGTTTTGCTCTTATACACCTCAAAATGTACAACGTGTACTGAGGGCAGAGAAGGGAGATCAGAAACAGACAGAGCAGTGCTAAAATGTGGATGACACCTTTTGACCTTTTTTCGTAGGAGTTCATAGGCACCAGATCGTAGAGTGGACTGTGTACTAGATGAGCCAGCTATAAACCAGCTAGGACTTTTTTCATCTGCTATTCCTTTCTTTCTTTCTTTCTTTCTTTCTTTCTTTCTTTCTTTCTTTTTCTTTCTTTCGTTCTATCTTTATCCAGTAATTCAGAATATTAATTTCTCACTTCTATTCATCTTTCCATAATATTCATAACCTAATCTATCTGTTTCTGGTGCTGATTCTACCTTTCCTTATTTTATTGTTCTTTCCATGTCTCTTACAGTGATCTCTTTTTCTAGAGAATTCCTAACATTTTCAGATATTTTTTTACAAACGATACTTCTTCTTGCACAACTTTCCTTTACACATTTTGCACACAATTTTTTTTTACAGTTTCCATTATTTCTTCCTGCTTGTATCTAATATTTCCTTCTTAAGCTTGTAGACCTCACATGGATGTGGGGCAAAAAAACTTATTAAAAAAATTGCATGCGCTCTTCTCTTATTTTACATCTTATCCCAAAAATGGTGAATCTTCTTTTTCCTTTCAAAAAGAATCTTTTCTACACCGTATATTTTTAACTTTTCATCTAATTTTTCATACAGTTATCTTTCTATTTCTCTTAGTCTGTCACTACATAATTCCATTTCTTTTTCATCTCTTTTTATAATTTCATATATACTCATTATATACTCTCCTACTTCTTCACTGCACTCTTTTTTCTGCAATCAAAAGTATTTTGATAAGCAATCTGCCAATCTGTCTAGTTTCCATAGTATACTTTCATTGTCATAGGATGTTCCCATAAGATTATATTACATTATATTTCCCTGAGCTTTGGCCAGCTAAGACCTGCATGCAATCAACTGAACATGATGATCAATTTCAGCAATTGGCTTAAGTGAAGTTATGTAAATTTTTATCTGCACTTTTTTCAAATAATACACAATTTAAATTAATTTGTTTGTGTTGCATTGAGCAATATCTAGCTGGAAGTTGTGACTCTGTTTTTTCAGTAGGTCCCCACCCACCCTCACTGTTTTTGTTTTGGTGTTAATCTTGGTGGCTTTGAAACTGCCCGCCCCTCTTGTAAATTTGCACTTGGATACTCCTCCTGGGCCCATCTCATTTGCTCACTCAAAAAAAAAAAAAAAAAAAAGTATCTGCTTTTACTGTATTTGTGTTTCTTGCTACATTATTTTGCTTTTGCGTCATCTTAAAAGTACTCAATTGTATTTATTACTGCTTGGTGTAACTCATTCTAAGCCTTTTAGTTTAAGCACTTGGGCTTCAGACCAGTTGTTTTACATTAAGAAGGTTTGTGATCTGTACTGTAGTGGCAGAACAGGTAGCTTACATCCTTCTAAGTTGGGAACTGCTGATTGAGGGCTCAGTGTCTGTTATTCTAAAAGTGTATTAATTCTGGTTTAAGCACTTGGGCTTCAGGCCAGTTATTTTACATTAAGAGGGTCCGTGGTCTGCACTCTTGTGGGAGGAGAGGCTGGACTCTGCCCTTCTGAGCTGGGAATTTCTGGTTAAAGGCTTATAGTGCCTGAATATTTGAACTGCTTCTTACTGAAATTGGTACACCTTGTTTACTGTAGCATAGACTAGATCCAGACCTGCTGAATCTAGCTTTGTTTGTATAACTTGAGCACTAATGCAGGCATTCTTTAAAGTTTTCAATTGTGTTTATTACTGCTTGGTAGTAACTTGATTAAAGTGTAGCTATCATTCTAAGTCTTTTGGATTAAGCACTTGGGCTTCAGACCAGTTGTTTTACATTAGGAAGGTTTGTGGCCTGCACTGTGGTGGCAGGACAGGTAGCTTACATCCTTCTAAGTTGGGAACTGCTGACTGAGGGCTCAGTGTCTGTTATTCTAAAAGTGTATTAGTTCTGGTTTAAGCACTTGGGCTTCAGGCCAGTTATTTTACATTAAGAAGGTTCATGGTCTGCACTCTTGTGGGAGGAGAGGCTGGACTCTGCCCTTCTGAGCTGGGAATTTCTGGTTAAAGGCTTATAGTGCCTGCATATCTGAACTGTTTCTTACTGAAATTGATACACCTTGTTTGCTGTAGCATAGACTAGATCCAGGCCTGCTGAATCTAGCTTTGTTTGTATGCTTGTTGTTGTTTGCTTGTTATTTCCCTGAAATGCTAATTCCACCTAAAACGCGGCTTTTCAGCGCTTCTGTGGATCCCTAGTGATATCTGCATTGCTTACTGTACTTATTTCCTTGTTTCACTTGAAAGAAAGTTACTGTTTGTCATTTTGCATTTAAGTTACCTGTAACACATTGCATTTAAGTTACCTGGCACTTGCTCACTAAAGCAATTATATAAGTCAGCACTAAAAATTAAAAGCACTACACCCTCACAAACTCCCCTTGAGTACCTTGTTCCCCATTGGCCCTTTTTTCAATTATAAAGGAATTCCCAATACTATTCTAGCATGTCCAAAGGTCAGTTGTCAATCTCCTCTCCGGTCCAGCTGGTGAATCTGGGAATCTTAAGGCAATGTTACAACTGCCTCATGTACACAGACAACCCTCTCCTCCTCCCAACAAATTCCAACACATGTGAGAGATGCAACCATATAGCCAAACTGGAGGCTAAGATCTCTCAACTCAGTACTGGCATAACCAGTCAGGAGGAGAAGGAAACCACACTCACTACAATTCCAGTCTCACATAGACCTACCACGACAGCAAACCAAACACATAAACACACAAAAACATACTCGGAGGCTCTAAATAAAAATCTGCCTAAGCAGCAGAGACCTCCAAAGCAGACACCCAAGCAACCGCTACCCCAAATCAAAACACGTGCAACACATAGCTCACAAAGCCAGTGTGCCGAACAGCCACAGTCCTTAAGGCTAAACAACACACCTGATACACTTGTAATAGGTGACTCTATCATCAGGAACACTGACGTCCCGCTCACCAGGCTGAACAAGGAGAAGGTCATGGTGAGCTGCCTGTCGGGTGCTAGGATCCGCCACATAACACAAGCACTCAGGTCACTCCAAGGCAAGTACAAATATGACTCAGTCATTGTCCATGCTGGTGTGAATGACCTGAGATGTACCTCCCTGGACTACATGAAAAGAGACATAGAGGAGCTCTCTGAGCATGTAGCCCAGGCCAGTATGACTCTGACCTTGAGTAGCATCTTACCCTCACCAAGAATGATGCCACAATATGAAGACAAGATGATCAATTTCAGCAATTGGCTTAAGTATTGGTGTCATTCAAAGGGGATCCAATGCCTGTCAGCCTGGGATGACATGCTCGACAAGCCACGATGCTTCGCTAGGGATGGCTTGCACTTGTCACCCCTGGGCTTTTGGATATTGGCAAAGGCTCTTGCTACCCCCATAGTGCCTTTTTTAGGCAAGGCTCAAAAGACAAACCCACCTCCATAGGTATCACAAGGGATAAGAAACTAAGAGTAATGCTACTCAACGCCAGAAGTCTAAACCTCAAGATGCATGCACTTGAAACTCTCCTTAGCATGGAAAACATAGATATCTGTGCAGTAACAGAAACCTGGTTCAAGGCTCCCGAGAGAACCCCAGCACTACCAGGTTATACCTCATACCATGGTTTTTGGCCCCAAAACTTGGACCGAACCACAAATGGAGGGGGAGTATCAATATTCGTCAAAGATACCCACACCTCCAGGTTGGTGGTAGAGCACGAAGCATCAGAGACTATCCATGTGCAACTAACAGTGGGTAAAACTGCCTTCCAGTTTATAGCCTGCTACAGACCACCATCCCAAACCCAGGAACCCCACTCGGCCTTCCTGAGAACACTGGAAAATATGAAGGTCTCTCCAAACACCATTATATTGGGCGACTTCAACTACCCAAACATAGACTGGGAGCATTAATCTTGCTCCAACACCCTAGCCCAAAGGTTCCTAGAATTTATAAACTCAAATGCTATGGAACAACTTGTTACCACTCCCACAAGAGGGGAAAACATACTGGACCTGATCATCACCAACATGGGGACTCTATGCTCCAGACCAGAAGTGCATCCCTCACTGGTAAGACCAGACCATAAACTAATCTCACTGGATATTCACATCCCGACCCCACTCCCTGCCCAGAAAACCACAGTGAAAAACTTCTCTAAAGCAAATTTCACACTCCTCAAAACCGAGGTGGAATCCTTCAAAGCCCCCGGGCCTGTGGAAAATACGGCCCAGACCGCAGAATCCTTTATAAACGCATTCTATGAACACCTTCAGGAATGCATGGATCATGCAATCTCAAATAAAACCAAGACCCAATCCTCCAAAGACAGACGTCCTGTCTGGTGGACCCCAGCCATAAACAAACTATACAATAGAAGGAGGAAGCTACTACATGATAGAGCAAAATCCCAAAAAGGGAAGGCATCTCTGATCAGTATTAGCAAAAAACTATGGGCACTCATAAAATCATCTAAGGCCAGCCTAGAGAGAAAAATTGCTCAGGACACTAAGGATAATCACAAGGCTTTCTTTAGTTATGTTAGGAACTTGGGTGGGAATTCCCAGATATGCTCAGAATTAGTCCAAAATGGCAAAAAATACACCGAACCCACAGACATTACCAACATCCTAGCTGACAGGTTCAGCGCAAACTTCTCCCCCCCTCCCCACCAAAAGGGCAAATATCTATCCCAGCAGAGTGCTTCCCCCCCCCCGATATCTCAGATGCTCAGGTAAGAGCCACCCTCTCCAAAGCAAAAAACACAGCATCAATGGGACCAGACGGTGTCCTGGGCTGCATCCTACATGAACTCCAAGAAGAGCTAAACCCAAACTTAAAACTACTGTTCAATCTCAGCCTTACTACAGGATGTGTACCCAAGAGTGGTGTACAGCAACAGTGATCCCTCTCCACAAAGGTGGTGCCTCAACGGATCCTGGAAACTATAAGCCTGACTAGTTTGGTCTGCAAAGCTATGGAAAGGATCATCATGGACCTCATAAATAAAGATATTGGGGACCTACAGACACTGGATCCTACCCAGTTCAGCTTTGTTAAGGGCAGAGCCTGCCTGTTAAACCTGGTCAATTTCTTTGAAACAGTCACCAAGGCCATTGACGAGGGGAAGGTGGTCCACACAGCCTACCTGGACCTCGCAAAAGCCTTTGATACAATACCCCACTCGGGCATTATAGATAAGCTCACCAGCTTAAATATAAACCCCTATATCACCAGATGGGTTGCAAACTGGCTCAAGGAAAGAACCCACATGGTTAGAATTGCTGGAGCCATGTCAGACTCCAAACCAGTTACAAGTGGCGTCCCACAAGGCTCAGTCCTGGGACCTCTCTTGTTCGGTATATATTTCTTGGAGGTACAGGCCAACACAGAAGGACTGTGGCTGACCAAGTTTGCAGATGACTGCAAATTGGGTGCCATAATCGACTCTCCAGCTGACACAAGCATCCTCCAAAAGGGCCTCATAGAAACAGACAACTGGTGCCAGAGCCATGGCCTCAAGCTAAATGACAAAAAGTGTATAGTCATCCCCTTTGGCAAAAACAAAATGCCCACAAATTACCACATAGGTGGTAATCCATTAAGTATGGAAGAAGTAATTAGGGACCTGGGGACCCAAGTTGATAGCAATCTCTCATTTGACAACCACGTGGCCAAAGTGGTTAGAAAAACATTTTATATAGCCCACCTAATCATGAAGGGATTCACATCTAGATCAGGGTAGGTCATTGTGCCTCTTTACTCATCCCTCATCAGGCCCATAATTGAGTACAATGCCCCTTTTGGGATGTACCTTACCAGACACCTGCAGAAACTGGAAAGACCCCAAAAGTACCTCACCAAGAGGATCAAAGGGCTCAAACAGATGCCATATGCTGCCCAGTTAAAGAAACTCCAGCTCTACTCAGTGGCATACCGTCTGCTCAGAGGTGATCTGTGCCTGATGTATAAAGCCATGTCCAACCCGGAATTAGTGGACATGCTGCACCTCAGAAAATCCAAATCCCATCGAGCTACGCGCTTGAGAGACTTGAACCTCAGCAATGAAATAAATAGGACATGCTGGAGGGACAGATTCATAACCCAGAGGCTCCCTTCACTCTGGAATAAAATCCCAGTCCAGGTTAGGCAGAGTCCCTCATTGACTCTCTTCAAGAGGAATCTTGATGAGTGGATGGGAGATCATAGGTTTACCCCGGGTATCACTTCTGTGTCACTGTTAGACAGAGGCACAGTATACTAACCTCGAAAAAGGGCATAACAAAATTAATTTAAAATGGGTGGCGAAAGCCAAACACACTCTGGCTAGGCTTATAAATGCCATAGGGCAGATAGCCTAGTATGAACCTATGAACAAGAATCCAACTAATAACCACACCAGAAAAGTGGAAAAAACAGAAAAAGTCCTACTTGGGGATGATAGTTCTTAACTGTCTGTAATAAATCTTTGGAGTTTTATCTGGACTTTTGCTGTTTCTTCCACTATTCTAGTGTGGTTATTAGCTGGATATTTCCCTTTTCATCTCATCTGTTTTAGCAATATTTTTATTCCTTTCCCTTCTCTTATTACATTTTTTTCATCTCCTATTCTATCTCATACCTCTCTATAATATGTAGCTGCATCTATTTCTAGCCTACATTATTTCTTCCATAACTTTTGAATACAAAAAACAATCTATGTCATTCTTAAAAGTTCCCTCTTTTATATGTTGTTCTCTATTTTTCTCCTATTTTCAACATCCCTTGTCTTATAACTTCTCATATTACTTTATATTTTTGTTATTTTTTTCCTTCTACCTTCTCAAATTGTAGCTAAGATGTCCCACCATAATAAATGGCATTATTTAACAGGGAAGAATTTTAAGTTCCTCAAACATCTTTTTCCTCTCCATCATATTAGTGTATGCATAAACTACAATTATCCTTATGCAGCTTTCTCTTTTTCTTACATTATATACTGCTAGTCTTCCTTTACTGCTATTGTCAAATCCAGTATTGCTATCCCTTACCTTTAAAAAATCCTTTTCCTCAACACATTTCACTCTCCAATAACCAAATAATCTGTCTACTACTTACTGCCTCAATTCTTTTCCTTTTGTCTTCCTTTACACATCTCATCTCTAACAGCATATAACCTCCGTGCTTATTTTTATACCATTCAGCCACTACCGCATCTCTAATAACATTCAACGTTAACACTCCTGTCATCCATTTTTTTGCATCTTTCTTATTCCATTTTTTACTTTTATTTTCCTTCTCCATACCCTCCCTCCAATTAATGTATTATTATTTTCTTCTTGTTCTTCTCATTTTTCAAATTCTCCCTCTTCCTTTCTTCATCCTGCACTATATAGCTCTTTCTGTTTTGTAAAACATATTCTACTTCTTTCTAGCATCATTCACCATATTAATGATTTAATTGAATATCTACTTGATATTGTTTTGGTGGGGATATGTTTCTCCATAAATCTGGTATTGCTATGGGCTCCCCATGTGGGGGGAGCTTTGCTAATTGTGTTATGTCATACTGGGAGACTACCTTGCTTTTTAAACATGATGTATTTAAAAAAACATGTAATGTGGTACACGTTACCTTGATCATATTTTTATATTATTTCAGGGTAACACTGTTGAAGCAGCCCATTTTGTAGATGTGATCTCTGACCTCACTACCTTTTTAAAATTCACATTTGAATTTAAAACTGACTGTATTAATTTTTTGGACGTTTTATTAAGTAAAGACATTGTTAATAATTGTTACACAGCAAAAATTTACCGCAAACCGACTTATTCTAACTGTTTTCTACATTTTGAAAGCTCCCATCCATTTTTTCAGAAGCGGTCTGTTGTAAAGGGGCAGTTAGTGAGGGCTGCCCATATGACCACCTTGGATTATGAATTTTTAAATGAATGCAATAACCTTATGAGGATGTTTCTTGCAAGAGGGTATCCCCAAAATTTGATTGAGGGATTAATAGATGAAGTTACTCGAAAACATACTTCAGGTTGGTTTAAACCTATACTGAATAATAGTATTTGCCCCCAAGGTTTAGGTTTATGTGGCCCCATGCAATATGATAATGTTTTACAAGAGAATTTGGTTACCTCCATTCCGTTATTACTGCTTTCTCTCTTGATGCCCATGGAGTACGATCTATTATTTGTAAGAATTGGGCTTTTATAATGGATGATAGTAGTTTGAGAAATAAGGTACCTGAATGTCCTAAGACTATTTATAAAAGGGGTAAAAATCTTAAAAATATGGTTGAGAGAAAGCATCCTATTTCTTCCAGACCAGGTGGGATGTTTAAATGTGGAAGTTGTCCCCAGTGCAAGCATATTAAGGTGTCCAATAGATTTTCTATTAGGTCTATTACCTATCATATTAAGGACAGATGTAATTGTGATAGTACTGGTGTTGTTTACTTAGCTGAATGTCAACACTGTCCCCATTTTTATATTGGTAAGATGGAGCACCACTTAAAACGGAGAATTTATGAACATTTGCATTGTATCAAAGGAATGACTGTACAAATGCTTTAGCAAGGCACATCAATGAAAATAAAGACCACTTTTTTCTATTTTTAGTTATTTAGCGGGTTAAGATTAGCCCTAGGGGTGGACCTTGGTCTTTAACGTTAGAGTACAGGGAGCTTTGGTGGCAATTGTTAACGAATGCCTATATGTTCCCTGGACTTAATGAAATGTGTTCCCTGAAATGTTTGTTAAAACTTAAATCTTTGGAGAGATGTTAATCATAATATATACATTCATTTTAGTATATCTTTATAATATTAAAGTTTATTACTCTCTATAAGGTTGATATGTTTTATATGTGTTTATGTTGTGTCTTTTTATCTGTATATGAATGTTTTCATAGAGACACTTTTGGTTTTATAATCTAATTAATTTAATCAATATAGGGTGAGTGTGACTTTAATTCATGATTAGGATGAGATGATGTCACCATGTTCTTTTGTTTAAATTCTCATTTAATGTTAGAATTTAATGTCTGAGGAAGGTTGCCTATTTGTCAACCGAAAGCGCATACTTTACCTGTTGGAATTTGTGATAAAATTTTTGGATTGAATCTAGCCTCCTTGCCTTTTCATTTTCTTTGCAGTTTTGAATTTTTGTCTTTTCATATCATTCACCATATTAGTCACATTTTCTTCTTCAGTTATCTCTCCCTGTAATATTTTGTTCACTAATTATCATCAGATTGTTTTTCTTCTGAAATGCTCTCTGCTTCTTCTTCTAAACTTTCCTTTTCTGATATATAACATTCAAACAAAAATGTCCAAACTCATTGCATTTTCTACACTTAGGCCTATAATTTGAAGTCACTTGTCCATGTTCCAGAAAGTGACCACCTCTTCTTTGATTATACTCTTTCACCAAGTGTCTGACACCCCCCCAAAAATACTTTAAGTTGACCACAATACCTCAGTGTTCCCCATTTCCCATTCACACTTACAACATTTGGAGTAATGGCTGCATTTTTCTCTCATGTACATCCGGTGTACCCATATCTGACAACCCCCACCCATGGGCGGACATTTCTTTCAGTTTTTTAACCTCATGTACCTTATTACAAACAGACACAGAATGTACAGTATTTAACTCTGGGGAAGAAAGAAAGAGGTAATTGGGAACATATTTTTCAGGAGTGTAATGAGTTGGCGGACTTAAGAAATTCCCTGCAGACAAATCCATCAGAAGTACTGGATGAGCAAATTGGTGTAACTAAGGAAATGATTTTTTTGAGCTGTGATAAAGAATTGGATTGCCTAGACATGGTAAGGCCTTGTTGAGTTTAATTCGGGTATCTGCCAGAAAAGCATTTACTAGAAAATGGAAATCAAAGTCTAAACAAACTGTACTTGAAGTAGTGGCTATTAGTAACAGAGATAAAAGGAGTGGACATGGTATCTGTAGAAAAGGGTAAAAACAAATTACACAGAGAAAATGGAAATTGTGGGAACAGTACATGCAGAGTAATGTTTTGGAGGAGGAATGAAGTTTAAAGGAAGGCAGGAACTGAATGAGCGATGTATTGTTTGACTGGAAAAGACTTTACAGATTATAAGTAATTCATAATGTTTGCAACCAAAAGTATGTCAGTATGGTTTGCTTTCATTTATATAAATGTATGACTGTCTATGTCATAAGTGATAATTCAGTAAAGATGTTTCTTGTTTAAAAAAAGAACATCTTTAACTCAAGTTTCTCGTTTCCAGTGTTCTGAATTGCACATGCATTTTCTTCCTTAGGTGCAGTCCCAAGTTCTGAAAATATATTCATTCCATGGTGCCAGTGAACACTTTTTCTCCACTTCATTCATAAATCTTTCGAAGTAAACATTTCAAAAGTAACCTCACAAAAGTCTCCTGTTCTTAAGTGTACTGATGCTCTTATGCCTTGTACTTTAAAGCCCAGTGATAAAACAATACTGTCCATAACTTCATACCTGTTAATAATGCCATTGTTGTTTGCTTTGATTCTTACTACTAGTCTTCTGTTCTAGTTTTGATGGTCCTTGCATCAGTCCTTGTCTTCTTTCATCTTCAAAACCAGCATCTGTCTTGCCTTTGTTTACTATTTCTACATATGAAGAAGTTTTCTTATTGCTCACAGCAATACCCTATTGCAGCGCCCTGCTTTTTAAACACATTACTCCCCTTGTTAGGCATTCCCCCCCAAACTGCTATAAGAACCTTCTGGTAATCCGGCTCCTTTTTCTAATTCATCTGGCAGCACCTCCGCTGTTAACTGTCCCACAGTACTCCAACTTACTTCCTTAGCAGTATTCATCTCATTTCAACCCATCATCTCCATCAACTCAGGAGTTTCCGACTTCCTTCATCCAACTCTGTAAAAAACAATCTCCTTCTCTGCAGAATCTCTTTGCAATATTTCAGTATTTTCCAGCACTTCACGCTCAAACTGCCTTCACCTTCCTCTTCTAGCTGGGAAAAACTTTGACCTCGAAGCAGCCCTCTGCTGCCAACTAGTGGCAAAAAGTAGAACTCCCCAGTGCCTAGTGATATAAATACCACCTTAGGACTCTCCCAAAAACAGGCTAATAACCTAGTGTGAATAATCTAGTCAACAAATGGTAGCGAGATGGATAGATAGGAGGTGTGACAGAGAGGGATTGTATGTGTGTGTGTGTGTGTGTGTGTGTGTGCGCGTGTGTGTGTGTGTGTGTGTGTGTGTGTGTGTGTGTGTGTGTGTGTGTGTGTGTGTGTGCATGAGTGTTTGGATGTTAGGATTAGAGTAATTGATAGAGTAGGGGATATATTTATTGTAGTGTTTGTGGTGGATTGGGAGCGTGTGTCAATGTTTCTGGGTTAGGATTAGAGTCATGGCTATGAAAAGGGATGTATTAAGAGTTTTGCAAGTGTGTTGTTATATGTGGTGTGTGTCTGAGCATTTTTTATATTGGTAGTGTTAGGGAATTTTTTTTTTGTAAGGTAGGTGCAAAGCTGGGATTAGAGGCACATGCAAGGTTAAAATTAGGTGTAATGTGGCTGGACTCCCCAGCCTCCAAAAGTGTAAACATCTATTTTGCATACCACCAGACCTTACCACTAATGAGTCAAACAGTAAATCCCAAAAATAACCTTCTTAGTAAGATATCAGCTCATACTCCTAACCATCCTTCAAAATCAATGCATCCACTTTTATTTCTAAGTAATCATTGCCAAAGCAGTAAAGAAATTACAAAAAAAAAAAATGAAACTAAATCAGTCGTAACCCACAAACATATGCACCTGATCAGTCTAATAATAACAAAATCACTGGAACATATTGTCAAACCATTGCTGACCACAGGGATTGTCCTCCCACAATTAAGTCAAGCACTCTGTAATCATCCTCCTATCAAAGAAATCACCCACCACCTCACCAAATACTATGGAGGCTGTAGACTAATTTCTGTGCTACACCCTTTCACCAAAATGGTTGAGCTTTTGTGCAAACAAATGTTTTAGTATGCTAATAAGTATGACATCTTAATAGACATGCAGCATGGTTTAGAAAATGTAACAATACTCTCACAGCTATAAAAATACCATGGCAAAAACATGTTATCCACAGAAAAGCTTGCTTCACACGTGTTATCTTTATTGACTTATCATGAGCATTTGAAACTATGGACCACCAAGTCCAAATGAATACATTTAAAGCTCAAGGATTCATTTCAGATACCCTGCTCTGCTTTTCACATTACCTATCCCAAATAAATTTTAGGGTTCAGTTAATTAAACAGTGCACCTTCTCTTTGGGTGTACCACAAAGCTCTGTCCTGGGCCCTTTTAATTTCTCTATATTTATAAATGACATTACAGCAACCATTAGCCCATTAACAATTACACTCTACACTGATGGTTCAATACTTTGCAGGGCTCACTAGAAGACATCTAAAATGAGCTCTGAAAAATATGACATTACTATATGCAAGTAATTGTTTAAAATAAAGTAGATCTAGGGACCTCTAGAGCAGCAACAGTATTGCCAACCACCTCAAAGCACTAAGCAGATGGGCTGTGGTTATTTATGTATGTGTTTCATGATTCCATTATGCTCTTCCTGTTGTCACACTAAATCTGTCTTATAATGACCACTTCACTCAAGCTTCAATAGACAATATCTATAAGTTCATTTATCTTTTACCCTGGAACAAACAGCATTGCACATCCCTTCAAAAGACAATCTGGCTTTTGGTAAAAGCTTAAGCCATCCTTTCTGTCTCCTTCACATTTACAGCTACACCTGAAACATACTATCCTTCTGTCAGACATAAAATAAATATGAGAAAGCCCCCCCCCCTACTATCTTCATTCTGGTAATGAAAAGCTTTTGTATAAGGTCCCAAACAAATCGCCTTCTTGTCCTGTATATTGTCTTCCTGAAACACATGCTCATTCCCTTATTTACTCCCCCACTGATATACTTCCTCAAGTTATCCACTGTATTTGCCACTTCTCTGTGTTTTTCCTTCATTGTGCATGCCAGCAAATCAGAATTGTGCTGTCATCAGATAACAAACTTATCTGCTTATTGGTGTCCCTGTATCTACCACTGAAATTAAAATACACTGTGGTATAATCTGTTTTGTTGGCTGGCACCTTCATATCAAACCCCCTCCCTTCCCAAACAGACACACAAACTCATACATACTACACATCAGTAAAGGGCACATGCAGAATATTCTCCTTGTCAAGTGAATTTATAGTTTGCTCACTTCAGCTCACATCGCGCTTCTTATCTAGTTCTTTAGTGATCTGTATCACAGACTTGTCACAAACATTCTATCTGTGGCCTTGGTTATGGGTGAAGGGGTCTCTAGCACCAACCAATTACCCATAACTCTCAACCTTCACTTTCTCTAATGTGGAATAGAGCCTTTCAAAATGTAAGTAAAACACATGCAAAATGTGGAACAGTTGCCAACAACTTTAACCAGGGAGTTCAGTGTGTGGATAAAATTTTCCATTGCGTTTTAGTAGGGCAGCATGGACGATTATTATTGGGTCACTGATCATAACCCACTTATATGTTTGAAACATGGATACCAAGAACTTCACCTCAAGATTGAAGCTGTAGAGATTAATTTTGACATCCATGTTGAGGGTGCAGAAAAAGGGTCATGACTGGAGACACAACCATAATTTTTTATAATGTGTATATACAGCTTTATCTGCTTCGTCTACTAACAGTTAAAGAAAAAAAAATGAAAGTGTAGAAGAGCAAAATGCTTTACCAGCTTCGAAAGATGGTAAAGGATATAACCCTGTCAAACAGAGAGCAGCATTTCTCCCAACTTCTTTGCTTAAGAATTCTGGACAAATACAAAAATAATGGGAAAGACAAAGTTTCAAAATCAGGAACAAGTTTTATTATTTATTATTCTAAATCACTTAAAAAGTAAATAGAACAACAGTTTTTTATCACTGTGAATCTTCTGAACAGTAAGAAGCATGGAACTCTAATGTTTGAAATTATTGGCTGACTGTAATTCTCATTGATTTATCAAAAAATCAGTCAGGAACAGGGCAAAAATAAGAAGCAAAATCAGGGAGAGTTGAGAAATACTGCAGGCAGAAATGAAGTGTCCCTCTGGCAGAAGGTTAAACAACTTTTAAAAGATGTTCTACACTTTGTTCTTCTACACCTTCACTTTATAAATGTGGCAGAGTGGAATTCACACAGCTTTGAAAAGCTGTTTACCTTCTGCACTGTTTACCTACTGGCAGTATCACTAAGGTGAGACCTGATTGTCACAGTGCTTAAGGGTGTTTAACAAACTTGTTATGGATCCCTAAGCACTGTTATGATTGGATCTCACACTCACACTACAGAAATGCTTGAAAAGTTTTATCTTTTCTTCGATATCAGACTGTAATCATGATGTTCTGTGAATTGCAAAATGTATTTATCTATTATTTATTTTACATTTATTACTGGGGAAATCTGATTGGGTACAAAGGTCCCTTTTCATTGGTGGCCTAGGGAGAAAAGATCCAGTACATGCAGTACAAGCAAAATCAACAATTTCAGCAGAATACAATTAAACTAAATTTTAAAATGTCAGAATAGATAAATAACAACTACTTGCACAGTATTAAAGTTTATTACACTAATTATACTTGAAACAGGTATAGTTCGATAAATAACTCTGCAATAGGATATATACCACAATACAGAGTACCGAATCATTTAGAAATGGTGGATAGCAAAAGGTGGATATAATTTTGAGATATAAATGAAATGATTGGTAAAATAGTTAAAAGAGGAGAGCAGCCGTATAGTGGAAGAGGAGGAAGAAAGCACAGATATAATACTCATCCTGGAGACGTACATCTACAGAGCCAGGATGTTGAGAGCTGCTCTCATAGATGTGTTCTGAATGCCTGTTGGTTTTCAAGAAGCCTGAGAGCACATGGGAGGGCATTCAAGAGGGTAGCTACAGAGTTTGAGTATAACAAGTCTCCTAGTTGGGCCTTTAGTGATGGAGAAGAGAAGTTTGTCTTTAGAACAAAGAGATTTGGTAAGTGGTAGTGTTTATAGGTTCATAGGATGATACGAGGCTATTGGCCCAGAGGCTCTTATAAGCCTAGCCAAGAATTTCGCCCATGTTCCCACAGTCAGCACCTATTTCCCCTGTCCAGCTGGGACACAAGTGAGATCCCAGGGATATATTTTCTGTTTCCCATCCAGTCATCCAGGTTCTTCTTAAAGAGTGAGGTACTCTGCTTGACATGGATAGGGAGTCTATTCTACAGATGGGTGAGTCTTTGGGACACAAATCTATCCTGCTAACAAGTTCTATTAATGTCACAAACCAGGCTGAGGCCTTGCATGTGGGTTGCGTGAGTGGAGTTTGACTTACTGATATGCAATGACTCCATCAAGGCTGGGTCTGAGATGGCTTTGTATGCCAGACACAGGTCACCTCTGAGCTGTCTGTACGAGACTGAGTAGAGGGACAGGGCTTTTAGCCTATCTGTATAGGATAGGTGTTTGAGACTCTGGATTTTTCTGGTCAGGAACCTCTGTGGTCTCTCCAGCTGCTGCATGTGCTTGGCAAGGTACAAGCTGAAGGGGAAATTGTACTCGATAAGGGGTCTGATAAGGGAGGAGTACAGGGATCTTGTGACCTCCTTGTTTCTGGAAGAAATACTCTTACTTATGAGGTGGGCCATGTAGAAAGCCTTCTGTACAACAGAGGCAGCATGATGGTCAAAAGTCACGTTGCTATCAACCTGGGTGCCCAAGTCCCTCACGACTAATTGCATGCTTAGTATGTTGTTGTTAATATGATAATTAGTGGGGACAACATTTCCTCCAAAGAGGATAATAATGCATTTTTTGGCATTCAGTTTGAGGCCATGCTTCTGGAACCAGTCATTAGTTTTGGTAAGGCCCTCTTGTAGGATGTTCAAATCACTAGGTAAATATAAGACAGCACCCAACTTGCAGTCATCTGCAAACATGGTCAGCCACAGACCACTGGTTTTGACTTGCACCTCAGAAAAGTATATCCTAAACAGTAGAGACCCCAAGACTGATCCTTGGGGTACACCACTTGTTACGGGTCTACTACTGGAGTTGGCTTCCCCTATTTTGACTGAGTGGGTTCTATCAGTGAGCCAGTTAGCTACCCATCTGGTAATGTACAGGTTGATGCCTAGTTGGTAGAGTTTATCTATTATGCCCAAGTGGAGAATAGTGTCGAAGGCTTTGGCTAGGTCAAGGTAGGTGGGGTGCACTGGCCTCCCCTTGTCCATAGTTTTGATGAATGTTTCAAAAAAGTCAACCAAGTTTAACAGCCATGATCTCCCATTAACAAAACCAAACTGTGTGGCATCAAGCATTTGGAGGTTGCCAATGTCCTTGTTTATATCCATGAAAATACATTCCATGGCCTTGCAGATCAGGCTAGTTAGGCTGATAGGCCTATAATTGCCTGGGTCAGTGGACCCTCCACCTTTGTGTAGAGAGATGACAGTGGCTGTCCTTCATTTAGCTGGGATGAAGCCAGTGTTCAAGCTTTGGTTGAATAGGGTGCCCAATGGAGCTGAGAGATCATGCCTGAGTTCATGTAGGACACAGCCAGGGATGCTGTCAGGTCCCATGGAGATTATATTGTTTGCCTTTGAGAGGGCATTAAAGACCTGCTCCCTGGTGATGAAGGGATGGGGGCAGGTGCTGTGGATGTCCTGGTTTACTGATGGGGGACAGGGGGGTGATGTTTTCACTGAACCTGTCTGCTAGCAGGTTGGCTATATCTACATCGTTTGTATATGTGGTGTTTTTGACCACCAGTTCAGAGCAGAATTGGGTGTTACCTTTGAGACTGCAGATGTATGTGCAGAAGGCTTTATTATTGCCCTTAGTGGATGTGGACAATTTGTACTCAAAGTTAACCTTAGAGGATTTCACCAGTGACCTGATTTGCTTGTTCCAACAAAGGAGAGATTGCTTCCAACTTGGCACCTGCTCCGTTTTGGTCCTGGACAGCATTTTGTCCTTTAATTATAGAGTTTGTTTATTGCTGCTGTCCACCAGACATCCTTGAAGAAGATGATTTGGTCCTGTCAGGCATTGCTGAGTCCATACAGCTATGTAGGTGCTCATATAGTTTTTTGGTGTAGGCTTTGACATTAGTGCTGGTTCTAACTGAAGGGACGGTGGCTGTGAAGCTTCTTTACCTGCTCTCAGGAGACTGCAGTTAGCTTTGGAAGTTTTTGTTTGACCCTGACGGGGGGGGGGGTCAGGGGAGATGTTGACTTCAAAAGTGATTACTTTATGTTCAGATCTTACCAAGGAGGATGACACTGTAGGGGTACTACAGTGGCTACTTATGTTGGTCAGTACCAGGTCCAGGACATTGTCACCTCTCATGTGGGGGTATCAACCAGCTGGTCCAATGCATTGGCACTGACGAACTTGAGGAATCTCTGGACATTCATGTTTAGGCTAGAATAGGTCTTCCACTCTATGTCTGGGTAGATAAAGTCACCCAGGTTCAGGGTAGAGGGTTGAATCTTGATGTATTTGAGTAAGTCCAGATAGGTGAGGTGGGTGTCCTGAGTCATGGTTAGGGGTCTGTAGCTAGCTATGATTTGAACAGGTGCTTTGTCAACAGCTAACTTCACTAGGAGTGTCTCCTGTACGTCATACTCTTTGACCAGCCTGGAGGTGTGTATGTCTTTGATAAATATTGAAACCACCTCATTTGGCTTTGTAGCCCTCTGTTTGGGGTCTGAAAGTATGGTAGGATGAGTAACCTGGTAAGGATGGGGTGCTCTCCACAGCTTTGAACCAGGTTTCAGTCACTGCACAAATGTCAGCATCCCCCAGGGTGAAGAATCCTTGCAATGAGAGCAGTTTCATGCTAAGACTCCTAGCGTTTAGCAGCATGAGCTTTAAATTTCTTTTGGAAGAATTTTTCACATTGGTAATTTTGTGCTCATGACTTTGCCTAAAAAGGCACTATGGGGGAGGCCAGAGCCTTTTCCAGAAGCCTGAAGCCCAGGGGAGACAGATGAATGCCATCTCTGGCAAAGCATTGTGCTCTGTCAATCATGTCCTTCCAGGCTGTCAGGTACTGGATCCCCTTGAAATGGCACCAGAAACTAAGCCAATTGTTAAAGTCAATCATTTTCTGTTGTATTGAGGCATCATTTTGGGTAATGGTAGGATGTTGCTTAAGTCTAGGGATATACCTGTTGAAACATGCCTTTTAGTGCTGGATACTTATCAGGGAAGCATGAGTTCTACTAGCCGACTATAGTGGAGGTGATGTGGGAGTTCAGCCCATTTTAGTTATTTAAGGACTTAGTGATGAGTTCTAAAGGGGCAATTTGCAGCAAAGTAGGCTATTTTACTATTTTGTTTTTGCGGAAGCTTGTAGGTTGGTAAAGAGTAGGGAGGATTATAGTAGGGTAGGAAGGAGGAAGGCTTTAGCTATGGTTTCTGTAGTTCAGTTTGTTAGGTTTTGTCCTATATAAGAGGCCAAGCTTTGGTGTTTTTTTAATAACAGTTTGGAAGTGTAGGTCATAGTTCACGTTGTCATAAATGGTGAAGAGTTTGGTGTTAGGGACCTGTTCAATCAGGGTGTTATTTAGTGAAGTGATTTTGACAAGAGTTTTGCTTTGCGAGAATGTTTTAGGGGTGAAAAGTGGTAGTTTTGTTTTTCTTGGTTAAGTAGAAGTCATGAGTTTGTAAGTTGGAGGCTGAGCAAATGAGTGTACAGTCATCTACATATTGTATAAAAGTGGCATGCCTGGAAGCAGTGTGTAAATCATTTATAAATATGTTACATAGGAGGGGTCCAAGTATGAAACCTTGTGGCCCTCCTACAGTCATGGATAGAAATGATGCATATTTCTGCTGCCATTGGACTGCTTGGAATCTATCTGTTAGAAAGTTGTTAAACTAGGAGAGGGAGAAGAGGATAGACCTAAGAAGGCGAGTTCTAGTAATAGATCAGGGTGAGAGATGGTGTCAAATGCTTTGGGCAGGTCTGGGAATAAGGAAGATACTTGGTTTACAGTATTTTTGTTTTTATTAATAGTATCAGAAAAGTGATATAGCGCAGTACTGATGCTATGGTTGGGATGAAAACCATGTTCTTTGAAGGAGAGAAGATTGTTTATGGTTAGATAGTGCAGCAAATGGGAACAAATACACTTTTTTAATGGCAATTAGTATGAAGTTGGAGTAGTCAATAGAGGATCCTCCTTTATGAAGGGGAATTATGTATGCCTTCTTCCAAATGGCTGAAACATGAGAATCTAGATTGGATCTGTTTATTAGTATAGGTATTGGATATGACAGAGCTTCCGCTGCAGGTTTTAGGAATTCAGGAGGAAGGTTGTCTAAAGCAGAGCTTATAGTTTTTAGTTTTAGGAGATATTTTCTTATTGTGAAGGTAGGGTCAGGTCTGAGTGAGAAGTGGGCTTCCATGGGGTTTTGTGGGTGGAGGGACTCTGGATCAATCATGGAGTTGTCTATGTAAGTGGGTCTACAGCTTGAAGGAAGTATTTCACAGGTTCATAGGTGTTTACTAGGCTAATGGCCCTGGAGCCTTTACAAACCTAGCCCATAGGATTACCCTGGCATCATGCCACCCGACCTTAATTCCCAGTGCCTCTGTCGAGTAGAGCCACTGGAGTGATCCTGGGGTGAATTTTCTATTTCCCATCCACTTATCAAGATTTCTCTTGAAGAGGGCCAGTGAGGTACTCTGTTTGACATGTATGGGAAGTATATTCCATAGCATGGGAAGTCTCCGGGTTATGAACCTGTCCCTCCAGCATGTTCTGTTGATTGTGGTAATGAGGTTGAGGTCTCTGAAGTGTGTGGTGTGGAGAGATTGGGATTTCTTTAGATGTAGCATTCCTAACAGAGCTGGGTCATACATGGCTTTGTAAGTAAAGTAGAAATTGCCTCTAAGTAAAAAATATGAGACAGAGAATAGTTGGAGTTTTCTGAGTCTGTCCATATAGAACAAGTGTTTAAGGCCTAGGATCCTCTTTGTGAGGTACTTTTGTGGCCTTTCCAGTTGTTGCATGTGTCTAGTGAGGTACATGCCAAATGGGGCATTGTACACGATGACTGGGCTAATGAGGAAAGAGTAGATGGAAACAATGACCTCGTTCCTCCTGGATGCAAAACCCTTAGTAATAAGATGTGCCACATAGAAGGACTTTCTGACCACAGTGGCAATGTAGTGGTCAAAAGAGAGGTTGCTGTCAACATGTATTCCCAGATCTATTATAATGCCTTCTGTGTTCAGTGGACTGCCATTGATGTGGTAATTCATGGGAACTAGGTTTTTCCCAAAGGGAATGACAACAGATATTTTGGCATTGAGCTTAAGGCCATGGTTATGACACCAGTCGTTGGTCTCAGTGAGGCCTTTCTGTAGGATGTCAACATCACTTGGGAGTTAATAATAGCTCCCAACTTGCAATCGTCTGTGAACTTTGTCAGCCAGAGTCCCTTCATGTCAGTCTGGACTTCAGAGAAGTAGATACCAAACAGGAGAGGACCCAGAATTGAAACCTGTGGGTCTCCACTCATGACTGGTCAGTAGTCTAACTTGGAGTCAGCTAATTTCACACTGTGGGTTCTATTTGTGAGCCAGTTTGCAACCCACCTAGTGATATAGGGGTTGATGCCTAGCTTAGTAAGTTTTGCTATGATTCCTGAGTGGGGAATGGTATCAAAGGCCTGGCCAGATCAAGGTAGGCTGTATGAACCACCTTGCCTTCATCCACAGCTCTGTTGACTGACTCAAAGAAGTCGACTAAGTTGAGCAGGCATTATCTACCCTTCATAAAACCAAACTGGGTGGTATCCAGAGTTTGGAGATTCCCTATATCCTTGTTTATTAGGTCCATGATGATACGTTCCATAACTTTGCATATCAGACTCATCAGACTAATGGGGCAATAGTTCCCAGGGTCTGTAGTTGCTCCTCCTTTGTGGAGATGGATGACTGTAGCAGTGCACCATTTGGTAGGGACAAAGCCTGAGGTGAGGCTGTGATTGAAGAGGGCACACAGGTGAGGTGCCAGTTCACTCTGTAGTTCATGTAGAACACACCCAGGGATATTGTCAGTACTGTTTTAACCTGTGCAGCAGTAATACTGGGTGCCTGGCCATCTGCTGGTATTGTGATTGGTCATTTGGGGGGTAGAGGGGTAAAGTTGACACTGAATCTGTGGGCCAATATTTTGGCAATATCTGTTAGCTTGGTATATAATAGGTACCATTGTGCAGTAGCTCAGAGCAAATCTGGGTATTGCCATGGAGATTCTTTACGTAACTATAAAAGGCCTTGTGGTTGTCTTTACTATCTGCTGCAATTCTGTTTTCATAGCTAGCGTTAGAGGATTTGATGAGGGATCTCAACTTTTTGTTGAAGCTGATAAGGGATTTTCTCCAGTCTTGAGATTTCACCTTATTCCGCATCAGTTTCCTCTGTCTGTTGTAAAGTTTGTTTATGGCAGAGGACCACAGGATTGGCTTCCTTTTTTTGGAGGAGAGCATCTTGGTTCAATTGGGTATGGCGAGATCCATGGATTTGTGTATGTGTTCATACGGTGCATTAGTGTATGATTCGGCAGTTATGCAACTATTCTACATTTGCATGGGTGCAGTGAAGTTAGCCACCTCTGTTTTTAGGAGCCCAAAGTTAGCTTCAGAGAAGTTTTTCATGGTGGTTATCTTTGTGGGGGATGTAGATTTCCAAAAAGATTAATTTATGGTCGGATCGAACCAGGGAGGAGTTCACTATTAGTGTAGAGCAATGGCTGCCCATGTTAGTAATGACCAGGTCAGGGATGTTGCTACCTCTAGTGGGGGTAAGAACAAGCTGGTTCAGGGCATTGGAATTAATCAATTCCAGGAAATGTTGGGCAAGTGTATTGGTACATGAATAGTTTTCCCAGTTAATGGAGGAGTAGTTGAAGTTGTCCAGTATGAGAGTGTTCAGTTGGACCCTAATATTCCCCAGGGTGCTTAGGAATGTGGAGTGTAAGTCTTGGGACATGGTTGGGGACCTATAGCAGGCTACAACCTGAATCACTGTCTTACATAATGCTAGCTGCACCTGAAGTATCTCTGATGCGTTATGTTGGGCTAACAATATGCAGGTGTGCACATCCTTTATGAATATGGAAACACCACCACCTTTGGAGCTTTGGTCCAAGTCCTGGGGCCAAAAGCTTTCTGCTGCCTTGAACCAGGTCTGGCTGTTGAAGTGTCTTCTGAGGAATGAGTGGACTGTTAACAGTGGCCTGGGTTCAGCACATTTTGGACCGATGACCGGAATTGCTGAGAAATTATTTTGGTGTGCCTGCTGAGAGTTAAAGTAGTGCAGTTTTTGTCAAGCCTTATATTGTATTTGGTTTTATTTCTTATCTGTCTGTAGTGTAGACGTTTTTCCTGGAATGTGTTGGTGTGCCATGCTTTTCAGGCCTTGTTAGTTGCCTACTATTTTTAGATAACCATGTTGTTGGATTAAGTTTAGCTCTTTTTCTCCTGATAGAAGTATGTTCATTCAACATACTGGTAAAAGTTGTGTTAAATTAGGGGCTGGCTTCATCTAGAAAAAAAGTTTTTTTAACATATTACAGTTGTATTGCTCAAGAGTGGAGATGGAATTGTCTACATTAAAACACATTATTGTATGCTTAATGATTTACTGGATTGTATACAAGCCTAATAGCAAATCAGGGCAGGTAGTCACTTAGATTGTCAGATAGTGTGCCATAGTTATAGATATTACTGGGTTATTTACCCCCAGACTTTTGCTTACAAATTTTAAGACTAAGTGTAAGTCAAACATTTTACTGTAGAACAGGACATTTTTACAAATCAAAATAAGGCACTCTTCCTCAAAATGATGAGCAGATGAGTGGAATGCACCTACCCAGATAAAAATGTATAAATAATCCCTGGGATTCAATAAACTCCGTGTAGGCTTTGTGCAATGCCTACACTGAGTTTACATGGTGGCACGGCAGTGTGTGGCAAGAGGTAGCGTGCAATGCATATTAATTATGCATGGCCCATCTAGGCCAGGTTTCATGGCTAGCAACAGTGTTACTGGGCAGGAAACCATGTAAGCAAACATGGATATCAATTCTGTGTAAAGTAGTGTACCTTCGGTCCATGGATTTGTGCAGAATGCCACAATGATCACCAGGACTTCACAAATAGCTGTCAGTTTGTTAGTGCAACAGATCTGCACAAAAGCCAACATAATGAGGGGACAAATAACCAGAAATAGGGACATATTTGACAAAGATGTCACATAGAAATATGTTAGAATGGAACTCTGTGCACTTGTTAGAGCAACAAATCTGAACAATGCCATAAATAATGGGGGAACAAATGGCCAAAAATAGGGACAGATTTTTGATATTGCTCTTCAGACTCAGAAAGTGGGTAGAATAATAGGTTGTACAGTAGCATGAACTCTCTGAGGAGCATGACGTTTGAAACTCAAATGTCTGTCATCATTTTCTGACTTCACTCCGCAATGACAGGCCAATGATTTGCTAGAAAACAAAAACATATTATGGGGAAAGATCAGAAATATGAGACAAAAACTGGACATTCTGCACACATCAGGACAGTTTAGTAGTATGCACTCATATGTATGTAATATTGACTCACATCAATCCAGAATCATCTCAGTGATAAGGCAGAAAGCCACAAATTTAATACAGAAAACATCTGGACATCATGAGAATATCTGGACAGTTAAGAGATATGAATGCAAAGTATATAGTCCAAACACTGTACAGTACAGTACAGTACAGTGCATACTGCCTATCATGATCTGGCCTAGGGTTTTGACACAATCCCCACCCCACAGGTATCATTGGGAAACCCTCCCAGCTGGGTGGTAACCCTTACATCAGTTGATGGGTAACCAATTGGCTCACCAATAGAACAAGTACTGTGAAAGTTGGTGAATCAACCTGTACCAGAAGAGCTGTCACCCATCAGTTTATGCTAAAGTATATGGCCTTTGGCTTACCAAGTTTTCTGGTTCTTGTATATTGGGTGCAGTCACTGAGTCCATCAATGATGATAACATATTACAGGAGGAGCTAACACATATAACTGAATGGTGATAAAGGCACACAATCTACAAATAGATGCAGAAATGTGTGTTTGTTATGTTGTCTGTCTGAAAAGTGGAATTCCATGTCAAACACAGCACTGACAACAGTCCTGCTATGCAGAAACACAGTGATGCAAGCAGTGGGAACATATGTAGATAGGACTCTGAACTTCGACCACCACATGTCTACACTGCTATTGAAAGCTTATGTTGTGCACATCATAAGTCATGCCATGATATTGAGATCTTAGGATTTTATGACAGCACTGTAGTCAAGCATCATCAGAACAGTAATACAGTATAATGCTCTCTTTTGCATGAACCTCACCAGACACATGCAGCACTTGGAGAGAACACAGGGCTTTCTGAGCAAGATAACACAGGGCCTACAAACCATGCCATGATGTATGTGGATAGATCAAATGACATGTTACTGTATTCTTTATTGTATAGGGTGAAGTGACTTTTGCCTGCCCTCCAGGCCACTCTATGAGCTTGCCTTGGTGGGAGTACTGCATATCCAACAATCTGATATAGATGATGACATCAGCAGTGTCTGCTAAGGAGAATATGGTAATAGCAATGTCCCACATGGTGGGGTAAAATGCTGTCTGTAATGTCAAACAACAGCTCACACACACACACACACACACACACACACACACACACACACACACACACAAACTCTTGACTGCAGTGAAAATAGAATTTCTACCTAAGTACACAGCCTACAGAACCTAGTACTTTACACAAGCGCCACAGCTCAAGTCTGACTTGGAATGTATCAGACAAAACTTTATAGCTGATGTCATCAGCAGTGTCTGTTGAGAATATAACAGTGTCCCAAATGGTGGTATAAAATGCTGTCTGTAATGTCAAGCAAAAGCTCACATACATAAATAGGTTGAATTTCTACTTATCTAAGTACACAGACTACAAAACCTAGTACTTTACACAAGCACCACAGCTCAAGTCTGACTTGGAATGTGTCAGACAACACTTTATAGCTGATGGCATCAGCAGTGTCTGTTGAGAATATAACAGTGTCCCACATGGTGGTATAAAATGCTGTCTGTAATGTCAAGCAAAAGCTCACACACACAAATGCACACACACACACACACACACACACACACACACACACACACACACACACACACACACACACACAGTTGTCTGCAGGGGAAAATAGAACCACTACCTATCTAAGTACACAGACTACAGAAATCAGTACTTTATGCAAGTGCCACAGCTCAAGTCTGACTTGGAATTTATCAGACAAAACTTTATAGCTGATGTCATCAGCAGTGTCTGTTGAGAATATAACAGTGTCTCACATAGTGGTGTAAAATGCTCCCTGGAATATCAAGCAACAACTCACACACAGACAGACACACACACACACAGACACACAAACACACACACACACACACACACACTAAGTTGAATGCAGTGAGAAGAGAACCCCTACCTATCTAGGTACATAAACTAAAGAACCAGTACATTACACAAGCACTACAGCTTAAGTCTGACTTGCAGTGTGTCAGTCAGTACTTTACAGCTGATGACATCAGCAGTGTCTGTTGAGGAGACTATAACATTGTCCCACATGGTGGTGTAAAATGCTCTCTGTAATGTCAAGCAACAGCTCACACACACACACACACACACAGTTGACTGTAGTGAGAATAGAACACCTATCTAAGTACACAGACCACAGCATCCATGCAAATACACACACACACACACACACACACACACACACACACACACACACACACACACACACACACACACACACACTAAGTTGACTGCAGTGAGAAGAGAACCCCTTCCTATCTAGATACACAAACTAAAGAACCCAGTACAATACATGCACTATAGCTCAGGTCTGAGTTGGAGTGTGTCAGACAACACTTTATAGCTGATGACATCAGCAGTGTCTGTTGAAGAGAATATAACAGTGTTCCACATGGTGGTATAAAATGCCGTCTGTAATATGAAGCAACAGTTCACACACATACACACACACACACACACACACACACACACACACACACACACACAAATACATACACACACACACACACACACACACACACACACACACACACACACACACACACACACACACACACACACACACACACACACACACACACACACACACAAAAAAACACAGTTGACTGCAATGAAATAGAACCACTACCTAAGTACACAGACTACAAAAATCAGTACTTTATGCAAGTGCCACAGCTCAAGTCCTATTTAGACTGGGTCAGACAACACTTTATAACTAATGACATCAGCAGTGTCTGTTGAGGAGCATATAAAAGTGTCCCATGTGGTGGGATAAAATGCTCTCTGCAATGGCAAGCCACAGGTCACATACACCCACCCATCCAATTGACTGCAGTGAGAAGAGAACCCCTACCTGTCTAGGTACACAGACTACAAAAACCAGTACTTTACACAAGCACTACAGCTCAAGTCTGACTTGCAGTGTGTCAGACTGACATAATAGCTGATGAAGTCAGCAGTGTCTGTAGAGGAGAATGCAACAGTATCCCAGATGGTCATGCAAAATGCTCTCTGTAATGTCAAGCAACAGCTCACATTCATACCAAGTTAACTGCAGTGAGAACAGAGCACCCATCTAAGTACAAAGACCACAGACATCTGTACATTACGCAAGCACCACAGCTCAAGTCTGACTTGGAGTGTGTCAGACAACACTTTACAGCTGATGTCATCAGCAGTGTCTATTGAGGAGACTATAATAGTGTCCCACATGTTGGTGTAAAATGCTGTCTATAATGTCAACCAACAGCTCACATACTCACACCCCCAGCTGAATGCAGTAAGAATAGAATCCCTACCTAAGTACACAGACTATAGAACCCTGCATTTTATGCAAGTGGCAGAGATCAAGTCTCAGTTGGAGTGTGTTAGACACCACTTTATAGCTGATGACATCATCAGTGTCTGTTGAGAATATAATACACACACTAAGTTGAATGCAGTGAGAAGAGAACCCCTACCTATCTAGGTACACAAACAAAAGAACCCAATACATTACACAAGCACTACAGCTCAAGTCTGACTTGGAGTGTGTCAGTCAGCACTTTACAGCTGATGACATCAGCAGTGTCTGTTGAGGAGACTATAACATTGTCCCACATGGTGGTGTAAAATGCTCTCTGTAATGTCAAGCAACAGCTCACACACACACACACACACACACACACACACACACACACACACACACACACACACACACACACATGCACACATGCACACAGACACAGACACAGACACAGACACACACACACACACACACACACACACACACACACACACACACACAGTTGACTGTAGTGAGAATAGAACACCTATCTAAGTACACAGACCACAGCATCCATCTAAGTACACACACACACACACACACACACACACACACACACACACACACACACACACACACACACACACACACACTAAGTTGACTGCAGTGAGAAGAGAACCCCTTCCTATCTAGGTACACAAACTAAAGAACCCAGTACATTGCACAAGCACTATCGCTCAGGTCTGAGTTGGAGTGTGTCAGACAACACTTTATAGCTGATGACATCAGCAGTGTCTGTTGAAGAGAATATAACAGCGTTCCACATGGTGGTATGAAATGCTGTCTGTAATATGAAGCAACAGTTCACACATACAAACACACACACATACACACACACACACACACACACACACACACACACACACACACACACACACACACACAGTTGACTGCAATGAAATAGAACCACAACCTAAGTGCACAGACTACAAAAATCAGTACTTTATGCAAGTACCACAGCCCAAGTCCTATTTAGACTGGGTTAGACAACACTTTATAACTAATGACATCAGCAGTGTCTGTTGAGGAGAATATAAAAATGTCCCACGTGGTGGGGTAAAATGCTCTCTGCAATGGCAAGCCACAGGTCACATACACCCACCCATGCAATTGACTGCAGTGAGAAGAGAACCCCTAACTGTCTAGGTACACAGACTACAAAACCCAGTACTTTACACACGCACTACAGCTCAAGTCTGACTTGTAGTGTGTCAGACTGACATTATAGCTGATGAAGTCAGCAGTGTCTGTAGAGGATAATGCAACAGTATCCCAGATGGTCATGCAAAATGCTCTCTGTAATGTCAAGCAACAGCTCACATACACACCAAGTTAACTGCAGTGAGAACAGAGCACCCATCTAAGTACAAAGACCACAGACCCCTGTACATTACGCAAGCTCCACAGCTCAAGTCTGACTTGGAGTGTGTCAGACAGCACTTTACAGCTGATGTTATCAGCAGTGTCTGTTGAGGAGACTATAATAGTGTCCCACATGTTGGTGTAAAATGTTGTCTATAATGTCAACCAACAGCTCACATACTCACACCCCCCAGCTGAATGCAGTAAGAATAGAATCCCTACCTGAGTACACAGACTATAGAACCCTGCATTTTATGCAAGCACCAGAGATTAAGTCTCAGTTGGAGTGTGTTAGACAACACTTTATAGCTGATGTCATCAGAAGTGTCTGTTGAGAATATAACAGTGTACCATGTGGTGATGTAAAATGCTCTCTGCAATATCAAGTAATTGCTCACACACACACACACACACACACACACACACACACACACACACACACACACACACACACACACACTTGACTGCTGTAAGACTAGAACCCCTACCTATCTAAGTACACAGAGTACAGAACCCAGTACTTTAGGCAAGCACCACAGCTCAAGTCTGACTTGGAGTGTGTCAGACAACACTTTATAGCTACTGACATCAGAAGTGTCTGCTGAAGAGAATATAGCAGTGTCCCACATGGTGGTGTAAAATGCTCTCTGTAATGTCAAGCTACAGCTTTCACATACACACACCCAACTGACTGCAGTGAGAATAGAACCTCTACCTATCTACGTTCAAGGGCTACAGACACCAGTACTTTATGCAAGCACCACAGCTCAAGTCTTACTTGTGGTGTGTCAGACAACACTTTATAGCTGGTGACAACAGCAGTGTCTGTTGAGGAGAATATAACAATGTCCCACATGCTGGTGTAAAATGCGCTCTGTAATGTCAAGCAAGAACACATGCAGTTGACTGCAGTGAGAACAGAACCCCTATCTATCTAAGGTACACAGACATTACTATACAAAAGTGTCACAGCACAAGTTTGACAGTTACCTGTCTGCAGGTCAACTTATAGTGGATGACATCAGCAGGCTATGTGGGAGACAACATGTTGGGAGGCCTGCATAATTTCATAGCTTCATAGGTTTATAGGAGGCTACTCGCCTAATGGCCCTATGGTGTTTAAAAGCCTAGCTGTGTAAAAACAGAAGTACCCTTATTGAGCATAGTTGGGTGGCCATTGTTAGCAGAGTGATTTTGTGAGCAGCACCAACTAGCCTTGTCCATGAGGGACATTGGTACCACACCAGAGGTGACTCTACAATCACCCAACCAGAGGTCAAGGTTGAACTTGAACAGGGTCATCGAGAAGCCCTGCTTCACACCCAGTGGGAGCCTATTACAGAGGAGTGTGAGTCATTGGGGGATATATTTGTCTCCCCAGCATGTTCTGTTTATGTTACAGGCTAGGTTGATAACTTTGTGCCAAGTTATTCCTATCCCATTTGATTTCCAGATGTCTATCATTATCAGTAGGGCAGGGTCTGACACTACTCTGTAGGGCAGAAATAGATCACCTCTCAACAGCCTGTATGATACTTGTACAGTGACCTCTCTTTCACTCTTTCCATTTATGTCATGTATGAAGGCCCTGGAGTCTCCCAGGCACACATCTGTGTCCTTTCCAATTGTTGCAAGGGTCTGGTGAGGTACAGACAGAAGAGAGCATTGTACTCAATTAGTGGTTTGATAAGGGTAGAGTACATCAGCGGTATGACCACCCTGGTCTTGGATGTGATGTCTGTATGTATGATGTGCACAATGCAGAATGTGTGCGTCACCACTATGGACACATAGTGATGAAAGTGCAGATTGCTATCAACATGTATTCTCAAGTCTCATGACACTGTATTTGAGCTTACATGGTGCTATGTATATCATAATTAGCACAGGTACTTCATTGCCAAAGGGGACAATGAGGCATTTATGGTTTTAGGTTCAGTCCAGGAGTTTAGCACAAATCATTTGTGTGTGGCAGCCCCTTCTATAATATATTACCATTATTGGGGAACTCTGTATTAATGTATCCAGTTACCAGTCATCTGCAAAATGCATACACTACAGACTATCTACCATTGCCTGCACTGCAGAGGTGTAGTTTGCAAACAGTTGAGGGCCCAGCACAGATCCTTGTGGTATTCTAATCATAAGTGGTTAGTGGTATAGGTGCAGTCCCCAACTTTGACAGAGTGTGTTTTGTCAGTGAGACAGTTGCCTATCCCTCTACTACTGTATGGCTTAATTCATACATAGGAGATCCTCACTATGAGACATGAATGGGGGATAGTTTCAAAGGCCTATGATATCTCAACATAGGCAGCATGTTCTGTTATCCCTCATCCAGGTTTTTGGGGTCAGTATCCAAGAATCCCACAAGGTTCAATAAACTAGATCTACCCCTGATAAAAACAAAGTGGGTTGGGTCAAGTGTGTTGAAGGTCACCTATGTCCCTGTGGATGTGGTCCATGCTGATTCCTTCCATTGCCTTGCAAATAAGACTTTGTAGACATATGGGTCAATAGGTGTAGTTCAGCATGTTACCAGATTGATGCTCATTGCAAAGCACACAACATTTGATATTACATTTTGTATTGTGGTTGATATATGTGTGGAAAAAGTACTGAGACAATAGTTGCAATGCTTGGGGGGTGGCAACACATGGATGTATTGTAAATATGTGGCAAATTGTTAGATAGGGCCTTCAGTTTGTAATATTGGTTGTAAGATGTTTTTTCCATCTTATACATCACTCCTTCTACTATATTACATAACCTAACCTTCCTACTCTCCACTCCCAGTTTCTTCAGCATTATGCCTACTTCACCCATATCACCTCACCTCAGATCCCTACTTCTGTTCTCAATTCTTCCTTTCCTTCTCCTTCCCTACATCTTAACTGCCTACGAACATCTTCATTACGCTAACTTCCACCAGCCCACTAAACAAACATCCCTTCCTGCTCTACCATCCACCCTGAAATACATAAACATAACATCTACTACCAACTATTTCCTCCCACGGTATCATAGATTCACCCATATTACCTATCAACACTACCATCTTAAGAGAGCACATAACATACTAAATATTTCTCTTATTCACACATATAGACTACACCTTTACCTCCTACTAGATGGTGACATTCACCCCAACCCTGGCCCTATCAATAACAGCCCCACCTTCCCAACCAAACCCTCTCCCTCTCATACCCCTACAAGGCCTCCTAACTCCCTCTTCTTAGCCCACTTAAACATACATAGTATTAATAATAAAGTAACTCACCTTCATGCCCTGCTGGATGTACATAACTTTGACATTCTATGTTTAACTGAGACATGGTTAAAACCATCTACCCCAGACTAAGAAATAACCCCTCCAGGATATAGTATTTTAAGAGGGGATCACCTTCACAAGAAGGGTGGGGGCGTAGCCTTAATATACAAAGCAGGGCTCCAACTTACACTACTTGATACATACCCTCCATCTGGTACCAGTTCTGAAACTTTTTTTGCTAAGCTACAACTAAATACTTGTAAGTCCATCTACATTTTATGCTCATATCTTCCTCCAGGTAATAACATCAACTCCCTTGAAAATATCCTAAGCTGGCTGTCCACTAACTTTCCTCAACAAACCATTGTGCTAGGCGACTTTAATATCAACTGGAATACCTGCAATTCTGATAACCCTGCTAACTACATAAACCTACATGGCTCCTCTCAAACTATCACCTTACCTACTAGAATCCATAAGCCCACCAACAAAGAATCCACCTTAGATTGGATCCTTATAAATACTCAGTCCTCAACCTACATGGCAGGCATCCCACCTGATGAAATTAGTGATCACTCACTAACCTATTTAATTCGACAAAAGACCTACACACCAAGCCCTATAACCTTCAAAACTACTCGCTGCAATAAACATTTTAACCCTGAACACTTCCAAAATTAACTGAGAGTTTGCAACTGGTCACCCTTAAAACACCTCCAACTAGAGGAAGCAGTAGTATACTTCAATTCTAAGTTCCTTGAAATCCTAGACTACCATGCCCCTTCTTGTACCCTTAGGAATAGCACCAAAACTGCACCATGGCTTACAAAGGAAACTAAATAAAAACATTTGCTAAGAAACAAACTTTGGGCAAAATGGCACTCTTCCAAAGACCCATCTGAGCACTTAAAATTTCAACAGCTCAGAAACTCTACTAAAATGTCTACACTATTGGACAAAAAAAAAAATTCTTCTTTCAACTTCAACAAGCCAACCAACAAAATCCTCAGAAATTTTGGTCAGGGATCAATAGACTCCTTTATCCAGGCTGCTCTAAGACACCTACCCCATCCGGAATTACCCAAGACACTCCCAAACATATTGCTGACTCCTTTAATAACTTCTTTACTGAAACTATCCAGTTACTTGCTAACTCACTACCTCCTGTATCCTCTACTTCACTCCCATCCTCCTATACCTCTCCACTCACTTTCCAACTCCAAACCATCCCTACATCCCTCATGAGTACCCTCCTTCAGAAACTCAAACCTTCTACCCCTTCAGTTGACCTCTTACCTGCTAAGTATCTTCAAATATCAGCCAAAGTTATTGCTTATCCTATATCTGTCCTAATAAACAGAACCATTAAAGAAGGTACCATCTCATCTATCTGGAAAGTCTCACACATTATCCCCCTACATAAGGGTGGCAACTCAACAGAACTTTCCAACTATTGCCCTGTTGCCCTACTCTCACCCATAGCTAAAATCATAGAAAAATGCATCCACCGTCAACTACTAGACCACCTTCTCTTAAATGGCCTATTAGCCAGCTCTCAGCATGGCTTTCAACCCTTCCATATCACCACTACTGCTCTCCTGTCATTTTCTGACCACATTAACAAAAACCGTAACAACTACACCCTGTCCTCTGCTATCTTTATTGATCTTTCAAAAGCATGCAACATGGTTAACCATCAACTACTCTTAAATCTTCTCAAGCCCCTCTCACTAGATACTCAAGCACTACAGTGGTTCAAGTCCTACTTAGATAACAGGCAACAAGCAGTGCTTTGGGAAAACACTCTATCTGCCCCTCTTCCTGTCACCCTTGGCATACCCCAAGGATCTATTTGAGGCCCTATTCTATTCTCCATCTTTATAAATGATCTATCTATTAGTATCCCTCAAGCTGTAACTATACTATACGCTGATGACTCCACATTAATATCCTCAGCTACAGGGCCTTCTGAACTGCAGTCCCTTACCCAAAATGTCTTTGAGCTTGTAGAAGAATGTTTTTTACAATGCGGTCTTCTCCTCAACCCAAAAAAGACTAAACTACTAATATTTACTCCTACACAAAAATCTACCCCATTTCACTTCTCTATCAAATCCAAAAATGGCAGTCATATCTCCTGATGCTTCTACCAAAGTCTTAGGAGTTACTATTGACCACAGCCTTAACTATGATACTCATATCAACTCCACAATAAAATCAGTTAACCGTAAACTAGGCTCCCTCTACAAAATTAAACCCTTCCTTACTCCACAGCCAGAACTACTATTGCCCACACCCACCTCATCTCTACTCCCTTTTATGTCTCTCCTATATACACTAATCTATCTAAAACTAACCTCAACAAGCTTGCAATCTCCTACAAAAGTATAGCTAGATTTGCTACCAGCTCCCCCTTTAAAAACCACCACTGCCAAAATCTGAATCAACTGGGTTGGCTTGAACTGCACAATCAGATTTTATTTCAGCAACTAATTATTACCCATAGAACCCTTTATTATCCAGGTAAAACACCAATTCTCACAAATCTTATCAGCCCATATAACAGTCTTACAAATCTATGCTCAGCTAACAAACTACTGGTATCTATACATAAATCCTACAATAAAGCAGGTGACTCCCTCTTCTCTAATGCAGTGGGTAAAAGCTGGAACCTACTTCCTTCTGAACTTACCTCTCTCCTTTACTACACTTTTCAAAAAGAACCTTAAATGATATCTAACTAGCCACTGGCCATGTCCCTGCACTAACCCAGACTAAGATGTCCTCATCCTGTTATCATTATCATCTATGTCTTCCTTCGCTATTCCACCTCTACTCAGTTTTCACTTTAAGTCCACTACCTCTATGCTGGATTTATTCTACCCAAGATAGACATAATGAACTTCTCCCCTGTCGCTCTGAGTTACTACCCCTCAACTAATTTTTTCCCAACTCTGTTCTCTTTAAACTAGTCTCTCCTGCTGCTCCTTATCATTCCCTCCAGTACAAGTCTTTTGAGTGTGTACCTTTAACTCCTAGTAGGTGTGCCCTGAGCCTTTAAAAATTGAGTCATCACCTTGCAATTCTAATAGATACTCATTGACAGAGGTCAAATATCAGTACAATTGTATTTGCCATCATGTATGCTTCAAGATAAAATATCCTGATACCTTATATGTAGCATGGTTTGAAATTATTAATGCAAGTATGAACAAGTAATATTTGACGCCTAGAGGAGCAGTAGGAGGTAACTGCAGAAACACCTGGAGATGTCACTTGGATGTAATGAGTTAAAACTTTGTTCTGGAATCTCCCTCATCCTTCTGAATACTTCCTTCCCACAGTGATTGGAAAAAAAATAAATAAATAAAGGGGTGTCTTATTTTGTTCTACTTTCTTATATCACATATGCTTATTTACCTTGTAGCACATGTTTTGTATGACTAGTATATTTAATTGAAGTTTAATGTCTTGAAACTGAATTTTTAATGTGCTGTTTGTTTTATGTGGAGCTTTTCTCCCCGGGCCTCTACTGAAAATGGACATATATCCAGTTAGACTAGCCCGGTCAACAAATGTAAAATAAATAAATGTTTCCACATGTAGTTTTCTGTCATGGGTTCATAGGTTCATAGGTTCATAGGTTCATACTAGGCTATCTGCCCAAGGGCATTTATAAGCCTAGCCCATAGTTATGTGGCTTTCGCCACCCCTTTAGTTTGAAGAAAACTATGCCTATTATTTTGCTGTGCCTCTGTCAAGCAGTGACATTGAAGTAATCCCTGGGGTATATCTGCGATCTCCCATCCATTGGTCAAGATTCCTCTTGAACAAGGCCAGCGAGGTACTCTGCCTCACATGTACCGGGATTTTGTTCCACAGCATAGGGAGTCTCTGGGTGATGAATCTGTCCCTCCAGCATGTTCTATTAATAACCGTGTCAAGGTTTAAGTCTCCCTTGTGGTTCTGAGGGATCTAGATTTTTTGAGGTGAAGCATATTCATCAAATCTGGGTTTGACATGGCCTTATATGTCAGGCACAGGTCACCTCTGAGCAAGCGGTATGCGACTGAATAGAGCTGGAGATCTTTCAGTTGGGCAGCATAAGACATATTTTTGAGACCCTTTATCCTTTTGGTGAGGAACTTTTGGGACCTTTCCAGCTGCTGTGGGTGTCGGGTCAGATACATTCCGAATGGGGCATTGTACTCAATCATAGGTCTAATGAGTGATGAGTACAGGGGGACGATGACCTCCCTAGATCTAGATGTGAATCCCTTCATGATCAGGTGGGCAATGTAGAAGGTTTTCCTAACTACTTTGGCAACATGAGTGTCAAACGAAAGGTTACTGTCAACCTGGGTCCCCAGATCGCTGATGACTTCTTCTGTGCTCAGTGGATTGCCACCTATATGGTAGCTAGGGGTAACCTTGATTTTCCCGAAGGGTATGACTATGCATTTCTTGGCGTTTAACTATAGGCCATGGTTCTTGCACCAGTTATCCATTTCTGTGAGGCCCTTCTGAAGGATATCTGTGTCAGATGTGTTTTCGACTATGGCGCCCAGTTTGCAGTCATCTGCAAACTTTGTCAGCCATAACCCTCCTGTGTTCGCTTGTACTTCAGAAAAGTAGATGCCAAACAAGAGTGGTCCCAGGACTGAGCCCTGTGGGACACCACTTGTGACAGGCTTTGAGTCTGACATGGCGCCAGCAACTCTGACCCTGTGGGTTCTGTCACTTAGCCAGTTTGCAACCCATCTTGTGATGTATGGGTTTACATTCAAGCTGATGAGTTTTTCGATGATACCTGAGTGGGGTATTGTGTTGAAGGCCTTTGCCAGGTTGAGGTAGGCTGTATGGACTGCCTTGCCCTCATCAATGGCCTTGATGACTGTTTCGAAAAAGTCAACCAAGTTTAAAAGGCATGATCTGCCTTTGACAAAGCCAAACTGGGATGGATCCAAAGTCTGCAAGTTCCCTATGTCTTTATTTATGAGTTCCATTATGATCCTCTCCATGGCTTTGCAGATAAGGCTTGTTAAGCTAATGGGCCGGTAATTTCCAGGGTCGGTGGAGGCACCGCCCTTGTGAAGTGGGACCACAGTCGCCGTGCGCCACTCCTTGGGTACGTATCCTGAGGTGAGGCTAAGATTAAACAGCTGTCCTAACTGCGGGTTTAATTCCTCATTGAGTTCATGGAGCACACAGCTGGGGACACCATCCGGTCCCATGGATGCTGTGTTTTTTGCCTTGGAGAGAGCAGTTCTCACCTGGGCATTGGAGATGTTTGGGGGGCTACAATCCTCTTTTATAGTTATCTCTCCTTTTGACGGGGAGGGAAGAAGTTTGCACTGAAACTGTCAGCCAGTATGTTGGCAATGTGTGTAGGTTCAGTAATCTTCACATCATTTTGAACTAATTCTGAGCATATCTGGGAGTTTCCTCCTAGGTTTCTAACATAGCTAAAGAAGGCCTTATGATTGTCTTTTGAGTCCTTGGCGATTTTTCTCTCAAAATTTGCCTTGGATGATTTTATGAGAGCTCTTAGTTTTTTACTTATAATGATCAAAGGTGTCTTACCTTTCAAGGATTTTGCTCTATCTTGTAGTAGCTTCCTCCTTTTGTTGTAGAGCTTGTTTATGGCTGGGGTCCACCAGACTGGATGCTTGCCTTTGATACAAAGAGTCTTAGTTTTGTTTGGGATTGCCTGATCCATGCAGTCCTGTAGGTGCTGGTAGAAGGCATTTGTAAGTGATTCAGCGGTTTGAGTAATGTTTACCACTGGCTCAGGGGCCTTAAAGGAGACCACACTAGTTTTTAGAAGTGTGAAGTCGGCTTTTGAGAAGTTTTTCACTGTGGTCTTTTTATTTCAGGTGGGGCGGGATGAGGACCTCCAGCGAGATTAGTTTATGATCTGATCTCACCAGTGAGGGGTATACTTCCGGTGTTGAACATTGTGATCCCATGTTCATGATGATGAGATCAAGTATGTTTTCTCCTCTTGTGGGGATGGTGACTAGTTGTTCCATGGCATTTGAGTTTATGAACTCCAGGAACCTTTGGGCTAGAGTGTTTGGGCTTGAGTAGTGTTCCCAGTCTATATTAGGGTAGTTGAAATCACCTGGTATGATGGTATTTGGAGATACATTTATCCCCTCCAGTGTTTTCAGGAAGGCCATGTGAGGTTCCTGAGTTTGAGAGGGTGGCCTGTAACATGCTACAAATTGCAGAGCAGTCTTGCCTATGGTTAATTGCACCTGGATGGTCTCAGATGCATCGTGCGTTGCCACCAACCTTGAGGTGTGTGTGTTACACAGAGAATGGACAGTAAACAGCAATAATTCAGCATAATATCTATATTTCCATAGTGCTGCAAGCAGCAGGTTTGCAAAACACTTACCAAAGTGCATACGCATGCATGATACATTTGTTTCTGAGTAACTAAGCAGTGCGCAGACATGAGCCACATTGCTAAAGTCTGACAGTTAATATTAAGTCTATAAAATACACTTACTGCTTAACTGACTCTGTGGCAGCACGTGTTAATGCATTGATACATTTGTTGTTGGGGTCAGATGGTACTGACTTCAAATACAGGTGTATGTAATAGTTTTAAATACTTTTAAATAGATTGCTGCTATTAACCGTTGCTGGCACTGGTGTGCAATGCGCTTCTTTGTGCAAAATGGATTAAATAGGGTAGACAGACAGTGATGAAATGGGGAACAAGCAAAGGGGGAGGTCAAGTAAGTTGGGAAGGTAAGGAGGCAATTGCAGACATACAAGACAAACAAGACAAGAGACAGGGATGGTGTTGGAGAGGAAAGGTTGGGGGACAGCATGATTGGGGTGAAGGTAGGGGCATCCTGAACCCACAGTCATCAAGCTGGGTGAAAGTGAAAATTGAGTCCTCACCCACTAGACTGTCATCACCATCACCTCAGTCCACCTCTGGCTGGAGTGCTTGACGTCTCCTTCTCCTCCTCCTCCTAGTACTACTCCAAATGAGAGATAGCAGTCTCTCCAGCCAGTATAGGCATGCACCAATGGTGCAGCGCAGAACCCTATGCACTATCCCTGGCAACTCAGTGTGGATGATAAAATCACCAACTCCACCACTGCTGCTCCCAGAGGGTACCACTGGACCAGTATCTGGGCAGGGCTACCTGAGGGTGCAGGTAGTGCAAGGGCAGCAGAGGCAGTGCTGCCAGGGTGGCTCCCAGACATTCTGGGTATTGGTGCCGGAGCTGGTGGAGGAGGGCAGGCAGATCCTGTGGTGCAAGTCTACCCACTGTGCTGTGGAGCATTTAGTGATGTGGTACACATGGGGGACATGAACACATTTTGATGAAAGCATAATAAAATTAAAAAAAGGAAAATAAAATAAAATAAAAATTAATATTTTACAGTAAAATAAAATAACATAAAAATAAAATAAAAAAGTATTCCTAAAATAAAATAAAATAAAAAAATGACAAAAAAATATTTTTATAAATAATATGAAATAAAATTAAAATAAAATAAGAGAGATAAAGGTTGGGGTGAGATAAAAAAGAGATAAGATTAGAACCTTCATATGTCACTTGCAATGCATTATCTTAACTTTTACATTTAAGACTACCACCTCCTAACAGATGCATATTATACTACAGATTGCAGTAAGTAATCCTTGACATGTGCATATATTGCACATATGTGTGTTCTAGTTTTACAAATTACAGTTTACAACAGGGAATTTGTGCTATTGGTATAGAGGTTTTACTTTAATTTAAATATTTTTTGAAGAATTAATGGTATTGTATAGTTGGGAAGTGTGGTATTTGAACACACAACCTCTGACTAAAGTCTAACATTGTACTCTTGGTTTGTGCTACAGACTAATGCATGCATACTTGCTTTTACAGTTGAGATATGCATGCTCAATTTGATATAACTCTATAAAATATAAAAAAGCTATCTTTAACTTTTAATGCTACAATAACAGTACTTTTCTGCTGCACACATACCACATGCTTCCACCATCCTCACCAATCTAGCCTCATGGGTTTGGGCATTGCACTCATGATCACTGGCAGCTGTGGAAAAAACAGAACAGAAGACCATTATGAATACCAGTCTTGCCTATATTCAGCTTTCTAAGTCTTACAAGTACTCTCTGTAGATGATACTTCCACAGGTGTGGGATTTCCTCAGTCCTAAATTCCTCAGTCCAACAGTTGAATGTATCCCTCTTCTTCCTCTGTAGATCATTATAATGATGCCTACATTGCTTTCCAGTGTGCTGGATACTGGTGACACTGGATATAGCACAGGCTAAACTATCCCAAGCCTCCAACATATACTGGGAGCCAGAATAGTCCCACTGCAGAAGCCTGTCACTATGGTTCTCATCTAGGAGTCCAATAAAAATTTTATACTCCTGGACACCCCACATATTTGCCATAAATCTGGCACCTTCCCCACAAATGCCTGCCATGTCTGCCATGGATCTAAAGCAATGGAGACTGATGCTTTCCTGGCAATTTCAGTTATCATGTTTACTGGTAGTGAGCACACTGTTTGAAACTGTTGCACTCTGCTTACCATCACGTAAACATGTTGCTCGGCAGTGCACATCCTCAAGCAATGTGTTTATGTGATAGTAAGCGGGGAGCAAAAGTGAGGCATTACATAATTGCAGTTACAATTCCAAGGTTATTGGATGTACAGTACAGGCAGCTGTGTATGTGTCATGTCAGTCCAGACAGCAGAATTATACTTAAAGGAATATAGTACACAATATATCCAGTCATACATTTGATAATAAATGTGATAATATATACATAAAAAAGGCTTTTATACTTTTTTCTGTATGCATTAGATAGAAGTGTACTGATGGCCTGGGCATGTTTGTCAAGCCATTTTAGAGGTATACATGATTGCCAATACATGAAAATGGAATGCTGTGTGATTAATATGTACAAATGTTTCAAGAACAGGTCCTTTAATAGCACTTTTAGCATTTCAAAGATTTTGTTTAGCAAAATGTATCATTTTCCTGTTCTTTGGGGAGGAGCAAAGGTGAGTTGCTCTTATGGCACAAACAAGAGTACACTGTTCTTTTGGGGGAGGGCAAAGGTGAGTTACTGTTATGGCACAAACAAGGGTATAGTGTCCCTTTGGGGGGGAGCAAGGTGAGTTAATGTTATACCACAAATGATGACATGCTGCTCTTCTCACTGTTGTTTTGCATCCTACCATGTTTTTTCTATTTCACATCTCTAGACAGTTCTATGTTTCTCCAGTGGGTAATACTGACTGGTTACCTGCCCTGTTTTATCTGGAAACAGTTATTTTATAGTTATGTGATATTTATGTGTATCATCATTCTGTTGTCTTTTAGTACACCTAGGAGTATGCTACCCAGGCATGTCATTCCTCAAAGACTCCCCTTCTCCATTGCCGAGAACCAGGTGATTGTGGATGCCTTTAGGCAACATGGTGCTTTTCTGCTGGAAAGGGGACGGGGCGATATGCAAGTAGGATGCAGATATGGCACCAGATAGTTGATGTTCTGAATGCTGTGGGTGGTCATGGCAGGATATAGAAGCAGCTGTGCCACAGGGCCACTGATATGATTACATCTGCATGGAGGAGAGCAGCTGCAGTGGGCTTTAACCAGATGGTTACTGGGGGAGGGTCTGCTAGGGAACCACCTCTAACGCCCAATGAAGAGTTTGCGGTCAATATCAGGGATCCAGACAGCTCCCAGAAGAATGCAGTACAGCATGTGCTGGATGATGGAGCAACAGTTTCAAAGACAGTAAGCACATCCCAAGAGGAGCTTCCAGGTAGGCTTTGGTATCTCAACAGTTGAATACTGCTATATAGTAAAACAATTGAAATCAATAAATTACTTCTGTGTCACATGTCATTTTTTGGGGGGAGTTGAAGATTGTTACAGTTCATAGGTTCATAGTTTGGTACTAGGCTATCAGCCCTAGGGCCTATACAAGCATAGACATAACAATTCCATGGATATTCTTCCCACAATATTTACTTCCCTGGACCCCTGTCTAGCAGGGTGACTGACGTGATCCCCAAGGTGAATTTCCTATCTCCCATCCAGTTGTTAAGGTTCCTTTAGAAGAGTGCCAAGGAGGCACTCTGCTTGACATGTATGGGCACTCTGTTCCAGAGTATGGGGAGTCTCTGGGTCAGGAACCTATCCCTCCTGCGTGTTTTGTTCATTGTGATGACAAAGTTTAGATCCCCGGAACATGTGGCTCTGAGGGATTGGGATTTCTTTATGTGGAGCATGTCCAACAGCTCAGGGTTTGACATGGCCTTGTATGTTAAGCAGAGATCGCCTCTGAGTAGACGATATGCCACAGAGTATAGCTGGAGTTTTTTTTAGATGGTCAGCATAAGGCATCTGCTTTAGGCCTGTGATTCTTTTAGTGAGGTATTTCTGCGGCCTTTCCAGCTGTTGCAGATGTCTTGTGAGGTACATACCAACTGGGGCATTGTACTCTATAATGGGTCTAATGAGGAATGAGTACAGTGGGACAATGACCTCCTTTTTTCTGGATGAAAATCCCTTATTGATGAGGTGTGCCACATAGAAGGATTTCCTGACTGTTGTGGTGATGTGGTTATCGAAGGTGAGACCACTGTCCACCTGTGTCCCTAAGTCTCTCATCAAACTTTCGGTGTTTAGGTTGGAGTTGTCAGCCACATTCTTGCTGAAAATATAGTTAATGGACATATAAAGGGGTAAAAGTATTACCCCCTGTGTTACTGTTAATTGTGATGATGTTGCCCTTACCTCTTGCTTAACTTCTTCCAGGACCAACTGGAGTGCAGAGGAGAATCTCATCTGCAGATGGTAAGCCAAACATTTTTATGTCAGTTCTGCTAAGCAATTTAAAGAAACATTTTAATGTGTGCTGTTGATGTCAGGTCTGTTGTGTGTATTACTGTAATGTCTGTAATAGTGGCAGTACTGTTACTTTGTTAGCATATATTGCACTATAGTAGTGTAGGTATTCATTTTCTTCCTGTGCTTGTTGCTTTGTATCACAGGTGATCATGACAGTGGGAAGGTGGGCCCTCTGCCTCTGATGTCAGTGTATCAGCAAACTCTGATGATGGTGGCCAAACTGAGGCACAGTCAGAGGGTGCACAGGTTGAATCGGACACTGAAGTTAACATACAGCCATCCTATGCAATTCCATTGGACACAGCCAGCAGGCTTACACATACCCATTCCAGTGAAACCTTAGATATTGAGCAGGTGGTGGGTGAAGCCATTGATCAGGGAAGTGTGGCTACTGTGGCTTCAGTGCCTGTTGACTCTGGCCATAGCTAAAGTGTGGATGAGGTACCATGAAGAAGGGTTGATAAGGGTGCTTGGATGGGGCCTTCTGTCCCTCTTCCACCTGACATGTGTCTCTTCCTGTGCCAATCAGCATATATTTAGGGCCATCATGGAGGCATAGGCATGTTCCCATAGGTGCCCCAGACAAATGCTCAGGGTCGTACATGTGTCAGAGTCTGACATGTGTGACTGCCTCCACCATGTTGTCAATTCAATGGATTGGACGAATGACATATTGGAACAAGGGGTGTCTGTGATGGACTGAGGGATGTCTGTTATGGAACGAGCATTGTCTGTGATGGAATGTCTGCTGGGAGGGGAATGGCATCTTCATGGCCATAGGTCAGCCACATCATCTGCTGTCAATCAACGTAGCTGTACCTTATCACACTCCCAAAGTGGTGGCAATACTTCCAATGCTCCATCAGTGAGTGTGCTGTCCACACCCAGGCATAGCAGGCCATGGAGTCGTGGTCCTGGGTGTCCCCGTGAAGTGAACTCATCCAGCAACCATAAGTCACATTCAGGTAGCAGCAGTGTGTCTGACTGTGGGCATGGACATGACAGTGCAACTCCTAGCAGAGTCAGTTCTCTTTGTCAGGTGCAACAATGATGAACTGCAACCTCTACCATGCATGGCTCACACCTGTCCAACATACTAAGATGCAGAGCCAGCGTAGAGCTTGGCTGTGTTCATACAGACACTCACACACCAATGTCACCTGGAGGACCCCTACAGACACACACAAGAGTTACTCATTTTGTCTCACTGGCCATTTGTTGGTTTACCCAAAATAACTGCCTGCTTCCCTTTCTTAAACAAACTCAGACCTTTTGTGTCAGCCTAGGCTTCTGCCCCCCCCCCCCCCCACACACACACACACACACACACAACACCCTGTGCAAGTGATGAAAACTGTGCCATATCCCTCTTTTCTATCTTCTGGATTCAGGGATACAAAAGCTTTGTGTCTGATGCTCAGGGTGCATAGCTAACTTAGTGCTTAGTATACCTACATTTGTGGTGTTGAACTGGTAATTGTACCTTTGACTTATATTGGCCTTGGAAAGTTAGATAGATGATAGCATCAACATTTCCCAACTTTATACCGAATGATCTTGTGAGAGTTGTGAAGTCAGAAACTGCAATGTGTATCATCACTTTCAAACTTCTCTCCTTAATGATTTTCCAGTACAAATGTATGGTGCTAAACTAAGAGTATGCAGTAATCATCAGTAGTTCTGTGAGGTATGACTGGGTGAATCTTTGATGCCTGAGGCCTACTACTTAATAATGGGCACATGCAAATCATATACATCTCTGCTGTCACATGTTAAGGTAATTTCTTTACAAATCTTCCCCCTTTTACTTGCTTACTGGGCCAAGTAATGAAATACAAGGATATGCCGCACATCCATATTATTAAACAATGGACTCCAGGTTCAGGACTTACCTTGTAAATGCATCAGTTGCCACAGTTTTAGTTCAGAGCTAACTCTGTCTGATGCAAGCAGTACACAGCCAATACATCATAGGGAGGTAAAGGTTGTGTGAGATGTCTGGCATCAATGTTACTATATATATATATATATATATATATATATATATATATATATATATATATATATATATATATATATATATATATATGTATATATATATATATAAGAAATGGAATATGCCCCCTTCCCCACTGTAGTGCGACCCTGGAGTTAGAATATATAGTTAGGGGGTGTGTGGGGGGCACAGCCCCCCACAATGGGGGGTGTGGGGGGTGAAGCCCCCCATTTCATTTCATATGATATTGTTAACTTTTGATGTAATATTGCTTAGTAAAAGAAAAGTAAGTGGGGGGCTTCGCCCCCCACACCCCCCCTTGTGGGAGGCTGTGCCCCCCACACCCTCCCCTAACTATATATTCTAACTCCAGGGTCGCACTACAGTGGGGAAGGGGGCATATTCCATTTTCTTGCTAATAATACTTGTCAGTCAAATGAAGTGTCAGGCAAATGAAGTGTCAGGCAAATGAAATTTCAGTCATTTGGTCTCAGGCAAATGGGTGTCAGGCAAATGGGAGTTAGGTCAAAAGAAGTAGACCCATATATATATATATATATATATATATATATATATATATATATATATATATATATATATATATATATGAGTAGGAGGAAGGTTTTAGGTTCCTATATGATGAGTGAGTGTGCTATGCATTGTTTCTTAGCCTATCCAAGGGCATACCGAGCATGCCTATGTCTGCCTACACCCACAGCAGCTGGTGGTTCTCCCTCTGTCTCCTCATCTTACCTGTGGCTGTGGTGACCTTGGCATTGGGGGTGGGATGTGTGCCGCTTCCCTTTGCTGATCCTGCTGAAGCTGTTTCCTCAGGATTATGTTGTGTAGCATGGCATATACTGTGAATACTTCTGCACATGTCCATGGATGGCAACGAAGGGTTCTACCACATATAGCTAGGCAACAGAACTGTGACTTCAGCAGCCCAAACACATGCTCTATGACATTTCTAGTTTGAGCATGTGCTTTCATTATGGCATTCTTCCGTGGGTGTGTGTGTGCATTTCTGATGGGTGTCATCAGTGATGGTTCCAGTATATAGCCTGAATCTCTGAGTAAATAACCTTGTGGGATATCCCTCTAGCAAACATTTGGTACAATTGGGAGGTGTGCCAGATATGTGAGTCATGGTAACCGCAGGGTTTCCAGCACACACGTTCAAGATGATTCCCTTAGCATTCCACATGACTTAACAGTTGACAGAGTGGTAGCCCTTTCTGTTTATGTAGAGCCTACCCTGTTCCCCAGGTGGTGCCTTCATTTCTATATGTGTGCAATCTATGGCACCCAGTACTTCAGGGTAGTGTGCTACATGACAGAACCCCTGCAAATGACTGACCCTCTCCTCAGAATTATGGGAAAAATAAATGTGGTCACTGGGATGTTGGAGCATAGCATTTAGGAACAGGTGAAGGATCCTGGATGCTGATGCCTGTGATACCCCCAACATGTCCCTTGCTGGTCTCTGAAAGGTACCTGTAGCTAAGATTTTAAGAGCTACACACACCTTTGTCTCCACTGGAATGGGTTCCCCTCCATTAGCTCTGGTGCTGAGTTGAGGACGGCAGAGTTCGCAGAGTTCCTGTAGTGTGTTCCTGACCACCCTATAGCGCACTACAATTTCCACATCATGTAGGTTGTGAAAAGTTAAATGGGGCCTGAAAACTCTTCTCCTTTTCAGCCTAGGCCTATTTGCAGCAGCAGTAGCATTGGTTTTAGCCTGTAACATATACAAATGAAATAGAGCAGAGCAACCCCTAACATTCTGTCCATGTAGACTCCTTTCCATGGCTGTATTCCAAAAGTTTTGGAATTGACAGGAAAAATCAGCACAGCATCTACACCGATGCTTTATAGCTTGTTGAATAGCTCTACTTTGTTGGATTGGTTGATTAGCATGCAATTCAGCTGTTTATGCTGTATTAGCATGCCACAGTGTTTACCTTGTTTGCGCAAGGGTGTGCACCTCTACACAGCACTTACTGAATCTAAAGTTCATTGCTACCATGTGCACGTTGCACTGTGACATGCACATGGTGGAAAATGACTCTGTAGGGTTTAGTGAATACCCCCATATTTCTGTTTCCTACCACACAGATGAAACTGTTACCACACAGTTAGCTGTAGTTCACATCTTTCATGACTATGAAAATTGACCCTTATGCTATTTTAAGTCTGCTTCTAAGCCTTCTATCATCCACTTTTTCAAGATCTGGTTGCCTCTTCATTTTGCCATACTCAGGTCTGGTCCCTGCCCCTCTATTTTGAGGAGTGGTATCTCAGTAATGACTTTCTTCTTTTTTTTTCTTTTGAGTTTCTTCTGCATAACATTTGATCCTTTACCTTACATGCACTGCTTTTCCTCTTATTCCCTTTATTTCTCTATCCCATTACTGAATCCTATATCCTAGTATGCATCTTCTAGACTCTTTGCTAAGCCACCCATATTTTTATTACATTTATCATGTCAGTGTTTCTTTCTTGAAATACATCACAGATCTAAATAATTTACTCTCTTACTCAACATCCTCCACTAGTCCTGCTTAATTGCCTCAACTGTCCCTGTTTCCTCCTCCCTTTGACTGATGATGGCTCCCTTGCAATACCTCTTGATAATTTTGTTTCACAGTTTCCACATTTATCTCCACCCCAGTTCAGTTAAAAAGCACTTTAGCCTTTGTGTACTCTTCAACATCTACTTACAACAGCTGCTGTGCTCTTGTACTATGGTGCTGATGTTGCCTAGCATAAAGATTATGTTCCTGACATACATTTCCATATCACACCCGCCACCCCTTCTCCTTGGTCCTGTTACCATACCCTGAGACAAACACTAAGTTACTTACTCCTTTCTTTTCAAATCTGTTTCTAGTAATAGCAAAAGTTATCAAAGGTCACAGAGCTGCTTATACCCATGGCAGTAGCGCAGTTAGGATGGGGTGAGAGGGGAACTGCCCCAGGTGCAAAGTGTTGGAGGGGAGCAATCAGCAGATCCTGATTTCTAATGCTGGTATTGCACTTGCAGACAAATCTTTGTGCTGTAATGCTCCATGTGTGCTCTAAACTGTAGCAACTGCTTGCTACATTGTAGCAAGCAGTTTGCTACAGTTAATAATAAGAATATTTTTTAATTAAAATATGAGTGTTGTAGCACTCTGTGCAGGCAAGATATAAACTGTAGCAATTGTTTGCTACAGCTTAAAAGAAGAAGATTTTTTTTAATAAAGAGGAGGAGGGTCTGAGGCAGAGCACAGAAATGGGACCTGAATGGCTAGAAGGGGGGCATGTTGTGCATCTAGCTACCTGATTGGTTTACCAGTAGCAGAGCTGGGGGGCATTGATCTATAATATTATAGTAAAGTATTTTTTTTTGTCTGGCTGAAGAGCTGAGGGTGTGTGGCACTGGTTCACGGTACCGACCCAGGGTGCTGGTTGCGCCAGCTACATTTCTTCTTCCCCACACCAATCTTTTCTAACTGCTATGTCCACTATGGTAGTTTCTCTAACAATTCTCCTGCAAGGTCATTTATACCTGCTTGAACTCTGACATGGGCACTGTCCATCTTCTGACTGCTGGAAGCAAATCCTGTCCTGCAGAAATCCTAGTACAATCTTCACCCATGCCATAGTCCTTCTTCCCACATCTTTTCAGCACTTTATTCCTCTAGTATCTGAATACTTTAACAGTAGAACCTACCTTTCAATACACCTATCCCTTCTGGTTCTGCCGTCTCCCTACCTTTCATCCCATCTCTCCATCTCCCTTTCCCTGTTTCACTTCCTCCTCCAATTCCACCTTTTTGTCATTACATTCCCTTGACTCTGTTTGATGACTCGGATGCTCGTTATCATCTATCCCTTCTTTATTCCACTCATTCCTTCCTTCATTTACAGTTCTAGTCTTACCCATCCTTATAACTTAAAGGGATTCCTCCTTTTAATTTGTTATATATAACTACACATTAATTAAAAGCAGCAAAAGGCTATTAACTGTCTTGCTTTCCAGCATTTAGCAATTATTCTATCTTTCCTTACACTCACTTCCCTGCTATTCCTTTTAATACATTTCCGAATTAATTCATAATGCTTGTTTTAATTTCCTGTTGAATCATAAGGTCAAGACCTGCAAACCTTGCATAATCTCATAGTAGTGTAACTGATATGAGTTGAAGTACACATGATATGGCAGTGCCTTTATACAATTCTACATCAAGGAATAAATCACAAAGCTGTTAAGTACTTTCATTATCAGTATGGAATTGCTGTTCATTGTTAATAAGTAACCAGCATCAGTGAAAAACAGGAAACATACCCATAAAATAAAAAGGAAAAAAAATGAGATCTTAAAAAGTTACATAACTGACTTGCTCAATACACTACAAACCATTGCCGGATGAAGTAATCTGTGATACATAAACCAGACAAAGGGATGGGCAAGTATTTGCAGTATAGGTAAACAAAGAAAATGTTGTAATTTGTACCAGTTAACACCTGTATTGATCACTGAGGAAAAACACCGTATGTGATGACTGTATAATTTGTCATGGCCCCAGGTGCAGTTTAATAGTTGTCTTGAACATTTGTCATTTGTGGAAGGACATACATCATGAAAATAATGTGAGTTTGCAATCCTATCTTATTGTCTCAAGTTTTAGCTTTATAGTATGGCACCATATGCCTTAAAGTTCATTGCACAGATATTTTCCTTCTTATGATAGCATGAGACAATCATTTTATTTTTTCATTCACACGGATGTATTTTAAATATTTAATTTGATATGGTGCTGTTTAAGCAGGTCAACACTTTCTGCTTCTTTAGTAATGTAAAGTTTAACTCCAAGAACAAAAGTATTAATGGAAGAAACCTAAGATGTGTTTTGGGGGTTAACTAATTTTACCTGTTAACTGAATCAGTTCACCAGTTATTCTGTCTGGTCCTGTGTAAGCACCTCTCACACTCTCTCTCTCTCTCTCTCTTTGTCTCTCTGTCTCTGTGAAACATCAAGAAAAAAAGATTTATTTTGGTATTTGGCCGGCTAGTACATACAACTAACAGTAGGATAAGCCTCACAAAGAAGAAATACATTTGCTGATCAATGTCACATTAAAATTATAGTGCAGACTTTCAACTATAAACACTGGGTCATTTTACAATGAACTTTTTATTTATTGCTGATTTGTTTGTTTGTTTGTTTGTTTGTTTGTTTGTTTGTTTGTTTGCTTGTTTGTTTGTTTGTTTGCTAAATCATAGATCCAACAGGACAAACGTATTTATAGTAGAGGCCCAGAGAGAAAAGCTTCAGACATTCAAGATTTACTAATCAATACAAATATAATTTCTACAGATACTGAAATTATTATACACACAGGACTATGCAGGGAGTTTTATGGCAGTGAAGAAAATAATTATGTGTCAACAAATAAGCAATAGCTGAAGAAATTCATATATACTGTATTTAAACAATGACTACTGTACTTTGATCTTCAGTACATCTTTACTGAAGTTGCCCTTCACCTGGATGAGAATAAACTAGACAAGCTTAAATTCAATGATTTATTTTCCCCAATATGCTATTCCCCAAGCAAAACCATTGTTGATGTACTTTCTATTTGCAAACTCACAGTAATTTAAATTTTTATGGCTTTCCTTTTTCTCTGTGGTTATGTGACAGTACAATTAGAATATAAAAGTAAAATTGTAAGGCAGGTGAAGCCCTTTCCACATGGGGAGTGAAAGATGGGCTTTTCCCTTGCAAAAAAGGCTTTTTATGTTACATTTTGTTTGGCTGAGACTTATAAATAAGATGAGTTCTAATATCTTTCATTGCAAAAGTCTTTATCCTAGTAAAATCATTAGCACAAAAACAATGTTTGTTTCTTTTTTTTAAACAAACCAAGGGTCTGAAAGCAATCAGTCATGTTTTTAGAATACAGACCTATGTCAAACTTTCTCACGATGTTGTGACTATGTCCAACACAAATGCATGAAGCTCATAAAAATAAATCATGTGACTGAAAATATGGAATCAGTGTCTTACAATGCTGGGAATCTGTTCAACATAGATACATCATACAATATAGTTAAAGAAAGGAAATAAAGTTGTTGTTTCTAAGTATTGTTGCCTAACATCAGCTTTCAAAATACAGAGCATTTAAAGCATACTTGTTTAGCCACGTGGTTTTAGTTTTAGTAGACGTTTTACACTTATATCTAGCTATCTATTTATTTGTTTAGCTAAATTTGTAACTTATGTATGTGAACTGGTCCAGAGTCCCTTTTCAACCTCAAATTATGGCATGTGGCATTAGCATCAGATGTTCAAATGTAGTGCAAACTTCAATTTACATTAACATACAGTTACAATATACAAACAATAACAAATTATTATTCACCATTTACTATCATGTATTAGAGAATCCTAAAAGAGGTATATCATTTAGCCCACATGTATATTTAATTATAATTGCAAACTATCCCTGGTAGCTGCAGAATGAAGAATATTCACACAGATAAATTTATATGGATTAAAGTACTATTATTTACACATTCCAAACAAAATGTAGCTTCTTCTACAAGGCCCAGGACAACTAGACAATATATACAAATCCAAGTCCGAATAATGCCACAAAGAGCAAAAAAAGATGAGCTTAAATTTTTAATACAGAAACTATCAAAAGTAAGCACTTTAGTCTTTCAAATCACTAAAAAAATGATCCAAACTTCATCAGTCCTAACTTTCAATAAATATTAAACCTTTAAATACTACTATAAAATGTCACATGATCAGTCATGTGATACCATATATCTCTTCTGTTTGATCTTTAAAACACATCTGTGGTTATTGCATATGTTTAAACCATTTCTCCCACAAGCATCCAATATTATTGTCAGTTGTATTCTTTATGCTTCAAAAAATCATCCCTACTACTCTAAGTTTTGTCAAATGGTGCGTAATCTGACACCCCAAATAAAAGTTTTTAAAACGTATGCATCCATTTTGTTTGGGGAAGTTGACATAATGGTTAAGGTGCTTACCCTACAGGTACAAGGTATGTGGTTTGATTCTCACATGGGGTAATTGGCGAGGGTTAAAATGGCTCACAGGGGCCATTCGCCAGTTACCTAGTACTAATATATGAACCTAAGAATGTCTATAGATCATATTTAAAGCATCCTTCATTTTAATTACCCTAAGATGTTCAAAAATTCTATCTTTCAACTTTCTAACCATTTTGTCTATATAAAAAGTGTCACAAGAGGCACAAGTTCCATAATAAACTATATATTCTAATCTACGGGTGAAAAAAGACCTGTGATTTATGGGTAGTTCTAGTGTTAGGACAATATATGCTAGGCCTTTTTAAAATATACCATACTTTGCAGCCACCACATTTGTGTGTACCAGACCGTTTATTTTTTATTACTGACAACATTCCTAGTTTGTGATCCCCTTTCTAAAATATCTTTAATATTTCTTGCCCTTTTGTTAACAAATTGCAGCTGAACCCCCACAAAAGCAAAAATATCTGAACTGCCAATTAAAATTTTCCAGTTATTTTTTATCACATCCTTACTAGCCTTAATGTCACTGCTGTATGTCGTTCTTGTGTTCCAATAACCAACCACCATATTATTTTTCTCACCTGACCACCCCCCCCCCCACACTTAAAACCACCTCAGGATAACCCCTA
>NC_056734.1:384734962-384738309 GCF_019279795.1 Protopterus annectens | reverse complement strand
TACCTCACCAGGCCATGTCCAATCAGGACCTGATGGACATGCTCCACCTCAAAAATCCAAATCCATCAGGACCACGAGAGCTAAAGACTTAAACCTCGCACAAGTATGAATAGGACATGCTGGAGGGATAGATTCATAACCCAGAGGCTTCCCATGCTTTGGAACAAGATCCCAGTTCATATTAGGCAGAGCCCTCACTGACTCTCTTCAAGAGAAATCTTGATGAGTGGATGGGAGATTGTAAGTTTACCCCAGGGGTCACATCTGTGTCACTGCTAGACAGGGGCACAGTAAACTAATTCTATTATATAAGGGGACCTTCATTGTGTCACTACTAGACAGAGGCACAGTATTCTAAATTTATTCTGTACATTTTTGTACCATTTCATGGGGTGGCAAAAGCCACATCACTATGGCTAGGCTTACAAATGCCCCAGGGCAGATAGCCTAGTACTAAACTATGAAACTATATATATATATATATATATAGAGAGAGAGAGAGAGAGAGAGAGAGAACACACACACACTCTCTCTCTCCAAAATTACATTTTAGATTTGCTGACACAATTTGCTCTGCAAAATAGTCTGAAGTTGAAATAAGTGCTGAAAATGAAAATCTACTGTCATCATCATCATCAGCCCCCTTTTTCCCATTTTTTTCTACGTGTTCAGGGTATTGTGTTAACTGTCGCCGACTCTCTTGATTCAGTACCATGCTCCTGCCATCTTCAACACTCATGCCTGACTGTCGCAGATCTTGTTTCACACAATCCATCCACCTCTTTGCTGGATGTCTTTGCTTCCTCTTAACTTCTTCCTGTCTGTCCCAAATCTTCCTCACCAGATTGTCTTCTGCTTTTCTACACATGTGCCCAAACCACCGTAATTTGTTCTCTTTGATCTTTTCTGCAACTGGAGCTACTTTGGCTTCTGCTCTTATGTCCTCATTTCTTCATCTGTCCCACAGTGTGCATCCTACCACCTTTCTCAGGCACTTCATTTCCATCACCTCTAGTTTCTTCAACTGCTCTGCCTTTACTGCCCAGGTTTCTGCACCATACAGTAGTACTGGTGGCACCACTGTTTTGTACACCTTATTTTTCAGCTTCTTTGGAATTCTTCTGTCATAAGCTACACCTGATACTCTATGCCAGTTGGCATAAAATGAAAATCTACTGTACCTTGATGAAATGATCAGTCTACAAAATATGAAGTAAATACAGCAAAAGATCTAAGGTTGTGGTTTAATTTTTCGTCTGATGCTATGGCTTATTGGATTCCTTGTGCATCTAGTTACAGTCAACAACACAACTGACCATTTGATGGACTTTCAGTAGTGACAAATCAACAATATACTGTTACCAAAATTTTTTCTTTGGGGTAAAAATCCAATGGTGAACAATACAAGAGAGTAGTTACTATAGCTACCATCAAAAGGGTCAGTGTATTGCTTTGTCTGTTTTTGCTCCTAAATGCTCCTCATATTTTGTTGAAAGAGAAGGGTTCAGTGACTGGCAAAATACACTTTCACCTGATGATCATGAAGGAGGTCCTACTCACTGAGACTTCATGTTAGCACACTTAACTCACTGGTAAGGTTTAGGCTTGCATCAAAAGTTGAAAAACAAATTAAAGAAGAGTGCAATTACTGGGAAAATGCTTGCAGCATGTAATAAATGTTATTCAAACTTTAGCTGAACTCAGTCTGGTTTTTAAGAAACAGAAGAAAATTTTGTTTCACTGGAGCATAAAAATGTTTTAGGGCTGCTTGAGCTCATAAGTCCCTTTGATCCAGGTTCATCAGGGCACATTTCAAAATAAGGAGATTCTGGAAAAGGAATGCTTTCTCATCTGTCAAAACCACCTGAAAGGAACTCATTGAACTAATGGCTCACAGGGTCCACATATTCATTGTTGGTGAACTTAATTCTTCCAGTTATTTTAGATTGTCAATTGGCTTAACACCAGATCTGTCACATACAGAGCAGTTAAATGTTGTACTTTGATACTTAAAAGATGGGCAGCCTAGTGCACACCTTTCAACCTTTCTGGAACTTAGAAGTCATATGAATGAGGAAATGGCAAGCCAGGCATTGCAGTATTTATGTGCCAGTCCTAGGAAAATGCTGCTACCGTATTTAGGCATTAGAAGGGAATACAAAAAAATATTTTAAAAGAAAATAAGTTTGACATATATGTGCCATGTGCAGCCTGTTCACTAAATCTGGTAGGTCAGGTGCTACTGGCTTCTGTCAAGTGGAAGTCTTTTTTTTTCTGCAATGCATTTGTTCAAAAGATTTTTTTTTTCACTCTCAACCACCTGGTGAAAAATTCTTAAAACTTGTCTTCAAAATGAAAGTATGTAAAAATCCCTGTCTGATACTAGGTGAAAGCATGTGCTAACGGCAACAAACACCGTTTCAAGTCTTTCTTTAAGATTTTGGAAGCTTTACAATGTCTAGCTGAAGTCACAAAAGGGAAACAGTAGAAGGCAAGCAGGAAGTATTGCAAATAAGATACAAAAGCTAGAATTTGTTTTTATGTTGACCATGTGGGATGAAATTTTGCAAAAGCTTCATAGAGCAAGTCAGATTCTGCAACATGAGGATGTAAACTTAAAAAGCAAGTGCAGATGTGTGCGGTCATTAGCTGATGAATTACATACTGTAACAGATTAATTTCAAAGATTTAAAGCACCTGTAAAGGAAACGCAGTTGTTGTTTACAATACAGCTCAAACTTGAAAACATATCAGAAAGAAGGTACCCAAGGATGGGTAACCTAACAAATGGAGCAATCAGCATTCAAATGTTCCAACCCCAGACAAACCACACAAAGAATTACAGCCGTCGTGAGGACAAAGTTTGTTCCCACATTTACTACAGCTCTTAAAAGCTGTATGCATGTCTAAGAAATTAGAACTCTTATGAAAAATTTAAAGAGAAGTTTTTTTTTTTTATTTCAGTGTTGAGACGACTCCATGACAACTGCATAGGTACCTCAAAGAAACTGAGACAATAAAACGAGCCAGAAAGAAAATGATCTACAATGATATAATAAATAAGTAAAATACTATATCTATCTATATATATATATATATATATATATATATATATATATATATATATATATATATATATATATATGGGTTTACTAACAAGGATTGAAATTCCCAAACATCAAGTGTCAATAATGTCAACCACAAAGGTCGACAAAGCAAATGTCAGCAATTCACTGTGTACGCACAAGAAAAATCTTCTGTAAATGCAGAGTAAAACTTAAGAAAGAAAAGACAATGCAATGCATCATGTACGCACAAGAAAAATCTTCTGTAAATGCAGGGTAAAA